>NC_044977.1:23162591-23314565 GCF_008728515.1 Papio anubis
TATATTGATCTAAATGTAATCTGACAACATGCCTGTGGACAAAAGTCCTATTTTAATCATTATCCTAACATTATAGATGAGTATTTTGAGACAGGATATCAAGTAACTTATTCAACTTCATACAGCTGTTAAGACGAGGTGTTTGGATCACAACTGAAGTATTCCACAGTCATGATTACTTTATTATGATCTTTGTCCATAAGCAGATGATATATTTAACAGACCTTGACTTCTTGATGAACATTTTTCAGGAAGTCTAAAGGTGGTATGGCTGTGATTATACTGGATAGAAACAGTAAATCATCTCATACATTTTTACAAATATCTCTGTAATACCTACTTTGTGCCAGGTTATACATTTAATTAGCTTGCATCTTTGGCCAATAATCTTTCCAAACAAATATGCCTACAGAAATAACAGAAGGGTAATATAATTAAGATAGGGATACCTTTGTTTTTTCAATAATTTAAATTTGAAAAGTAAAAATAATTTTAAAAAGTGACATTAAACACATTTTTGGAATTATATACTGAAGAAGTAGACTAGAATGTAAGAGAAGAAAGAGACTTTATATAAAATTGTATTGTTAATCTAAAAATATAGAGCATGAGAACCTGAAATTTATGAAAGTAGAACAAAATGACTTTCCCATGTACCCAGGTTTTGTTGGTACTTGTCTCTGATTTTTATCGGCGAGAAAGAGAAACAACCTTTTCAGGCTGTTAGTAAGAAGAAAATGAAATGAAGCATCTGATGGAAGATTTTAATTATAAGGCACTGTACAATCAAATATTTCCAAAATGTGATTCAGGGAAAAAAAAAGAGAAATTCACTTAGCAAATCTAGCATTGGTCTTACCTTCATAGGTTCATCTTCTTTTAATTAGACTGATCAGATAAAAATAAGCTGATATTTAGCCTTAAATAGAACCAAAACTTGTTTCAACTTAAAGATGTATAACCCCTTTTCTACTAATACATTAGTAATGACTTCATTCTTTTTAACTTTTCTGATGCCTTTTGATGAAATCTGACCTTTGTTGTTTCAACCCAAGTCTGAAACTGGAATATTATCTTATTTATATATATATTAATAACATTTCTCCCTCAACCAAAGTTTCTGCACTGTGAAATTAAGACTTACAATAACTACTTCATGCAAAATATTTAATTCCTACATCTTTATTAAGAGCTCATCTTTAGAACATCTTTGACAGCTAAGCATTGTATTCTGATTACTCTAGTGAACTCTCATTCATTTATAAGCAGTATCAGGAACTATGCTCTCCAGAAACTTTTTACAGAGTCCTTATACTAGTAATTCTCAAAATGTGGTATCTGAACCAGTATATTAACAATACCAGAAAACTTGTTAAAAATGAAAATTTGGCTCCACTAAATCAGAAACTTTGGGTTGGTGCCTAGCATCTCTGATTTTTAAAATCCACTAGGTATATTTAATGCTGTTTGGAAACCATTGGCTCAATTTATGTTTTCCTTCTTTAGTATTTAGATATTATCATGGGCATACCTCACTTGTTAAATTGGACACATTTTATTTCTATTATGTGGTTATTTTTCTTTATGTACTAATCAATTCTTTATCATTTTTTTAGTGAAGTAACAACTTCTCATGCATTTTTGTGTTCCGTAGTGACTAACAGTGTCTCTCAAATTCTAGGGCAGATCTATGTCTAAAATAAATATATAAAGTGTTGATTCCTTCTTCTATTTTACATATAAATTATCTACCACTTGCTTTTAATGGAAATTTTTTTCTGAAAGGATTGAAAAATCTGGTGGCAATAAAATTCTCTAGATTTACTGGCAAAACAATGCACAACAATTAATGTGATTAAGCTCTTAAAAAGTACATGCCAACTTTCAGTTCTAATCAAGATGGAATAGGTATACTTCTCCATATTCCTAACAATAAATAAAGCTAAAACCCCCAAATGTCACATGCAAAACAAACATAAGATCTTGAAATAGAAAGAGAAGAAGGCATATTGACTACGCACCTCAGGACTTGAGGAAAAACATGGAAGTAAGTTTCCTGGGTACTGGATTTTCTTTTTCTTTTATATATCCCACTGGGTGCTAGGGAAGCAGCCCAACTGGAAATAACAATGAGTAGAGAGAGACAAAAATAGAGCATTCACAAGAATTATCTGTTCTTAACAGCCCAAATACAAGAAAAGGAACAGCCTAGCAAAAACAGCCGACTCTAATCAAATATTGAAAAAAATCTTCTGACTCCCTACTCAGTTCCATTAGCAATGGAAGAGGAGGGGAGTCTAGACTTCCACACTTGTTTATCTGTCATGAAGCACTTCTTCCCCTTATAGGAATAGTGTCACAGAAGACCTGGTAAAGAGCTAATATTTTCATTCCTACACTACTGGTTTAATAAAAATAAATGTATGCAAACTATTATATTAAAAGGCAAAAACCTACATAATAATATTAATTGACAAAGAAAAAGTTTTTAATAAAATCCATTATTCATGATGAAATTCTCAGACACTGTAGGAATGAAGGGAATTTCTTCAACACTATGGTCGACTTTTAAAGAAAGAGCCTCCCATTATTATTGTATGGGAGTCTAAGTCTCTTTGTAAGTCTCTAAGGACTTGCTTTATGAATCTGGGTGCTCCTGTATTGGGTGCATATATATTTAGGATAGTTAGCTCTTCCTGATGAATTGATCCTTTTACCAGACACATGAAAAAATGCTCATCATCACTCGCCATCAGAGAAATGCAAATCAAAAACCACAGTGAGATACCATCTCACACCAATTAGAATGGCACTCATTAAAAAATCAGGAAACAACAGGTTCTGGAGAGGATGTGCAGAAATAGGAACACTTTTACACTGTTGGTGGGACTGTAAACTAGTTCAACCATTATGGAAAACAGTGTGGCGATTCCTCAAGGATCTAGAACTAGAAATATCATTTGACTCAGCCATCCTATTACTGGGGATATACCCAAAGGATTGTAAATCATGCTGCTATAAAGACACATGCACACGTATGTTTATTGCGGCACTATTCACAATAGCAAAGACTTTGAATCAACCCCAATGGCCATCAGTGACAGACTGGATTAAGAAAATGTGGCACATATACACCATGGAATAAATACTATGCAGCCATAAAAAAGGATAAGTTCGTGTCCTTTGTAGGGACATGGATGCAGCTGGAAACCATCATTCTCAGCAAACTATCACAAGAACAGAAAACTAAATACCGCATGTTTTCACTCATAGGTGGGCACTGAACAATGAGATCACTTGGACACAGGAAGGGGAACATCACACACTGGGTCCTATTGTTGGCGGGGGAGGGATAGCATTAGGAGACATACCTAATATAAATGATGAGTTAATGGGTGCAGCACACCAACATGGCACATGTATACATATGTAACAAACCTGCACATTGTGCACATGTACCCTAAAACTTAAAGTATAATTAAAAAAAAAAAAAGCAAGAAAGAGAGAGAAGAACACATACACACACACAACAAAATAACCTACTGTAAACATCATTCATAATGACCTAAAACTGAACGGTTTTCCCCAAAGACTGAAAATAAACAAGAATGTCAACAGTTGCCAGTCTTTTTCAACATAGTATTAAAGTAGTAAAAAGCACAATAAGGAAAGAAAAGGAAAGGCAAAACATATATATCGAAAAGGAATAAAAACTATCTCTGTTTGCAGATGACATACTGGTATACACATAAAATCCAAAGAAACTCCAGAAAAGTTCAAATATTAACAAGTGCTACAGCAAAATCAGAAATACAAGATCAACTTAAAAAATCAATCATGTAACTATACAACAGTAATGAGACACGGAAACCAAAATTATAATACGATATTTTTTAGGAATGTTTTCAAGGAGATAGAAACACAGAAAAGATACAGACATGAAAAATTAGCCATGTAGTGTAGCCACTTTCATCTATTATCTTAGCTAGCTTTCTGAATAATTTGTTGCAGCTTCTACATCAGCATTGTTACTTCTTCTTAGACTTTTATGTCACTGAACTTAAAAGTTAAAAAAGAAATATTTAGATGTAAATACACAAGATAATATATCTAAAATAAGTTAATAAATTTGTGTTCTGAAAACTACAAAATACTAATGAAAAAAGTTAGAAGAAAGTCTAAATACAGTTGGCCCTCCCAGTCTGTGAGATCTGCATCCACAGATTTTGATATCAGCAAGGGTCCTGGAAAACTATTCCCTATGTATTCCAAGACAAGATACAGACTAGGAAAAAAAAAAAAAACACATATCTAAAATAGGTCTACTATTTAGAATATATAAAGAACTCTTAAAATTCAACAGTCAAAATTTCACTAAAGAAGCTATACAGTTGACAAGTAAATACATGAAACAATGTTTATCATCATTGCCTACTAGAGAAATGCAATTAAGACCATAATGAGGTACTGTTATGCACATATTAAAACAGATAAAATAAAAAAATTTGACAATATTAAATGTTGAATGAATACAGATAAACTAGATTGCTAAAAATGGCTGGTGTGAATCCAAACTTGTGTATCTATTCTTGTAAAAGGCTTAACATTGTCTTAAGTAACTAAACATACTGTTAACATACAAACAACAATCACACTCATGAACATTTACCCTGGAGAAAGAAAATGTATTTACACACACACACACACACACACACACACAAACACACTGACACACAAATAAACTGCATGAATGTTCGTAGCAGGTTTTTTTCTGTAACAGCCAATAATTATAAACAACCATGTCTTTGGTACATTAATAATTACAGAAATTGTAGTACAATTGCGCTATGGAATATTACTCAGCAACAACAAGGCATGAACTACTGATACACACAGCAGCTTGGGTAAATCTCAGGAGCTGTCTTAGTCTGCTTAGACTGCCATAACAAAATACCATAGACTGGGTGACATAAACAACAGAATGTTGTTGTCTAGCTGTGGAATCTGGAAGTAGAAGATCAGGGTCTCAGCATGGTTGGGTTCTGCTGAGGGCTCTCTTTCTGACTTGCACATGACCACCCTTTCACTGAGTGTTCGCAGAGCCTTATCTTATGTGTGCAGAGAGAGCAAGCTATCTGATGTCTCATTTTATAAAGGGATTAATCCGATCATGGGGGCCCCACCCTCATGGCTTCATCTAACCCTAATTACATCACGAAGATCTCATCTCCAAATACCATCACCTTGGGAGTAAGCAGTCCAAATATACATTTGAAGTGGGGGAACACATTCAGTTATAAAAGAGGCATAATGTTAAGTGAAAATAGCCAACCCCAAAAGCTCACATCCTGTAAGCTTCTATTTATTAACATTATTAAATTATAACAGTTTTTTAAAATAATAAATATTGCATTATTTAAAATAATAAAATTACGGATATAGAGAACACATTAATAATGGTATGGCTTTAAGGAGGGGTGAGGGGGTTAGTGAACAAGGTGGTTTGTATGACTATAAAGGGATAGTACACGGGAGATCTTTTTGGTGAGGAAATAGTTCCTTATCTTCATTATGATGGTGATTACAGGAATCTACACAGGTGATACCATGGCCTAAAGCTAGACACACTCATTGCACCAATGTCAATGTACTTGTTCTGATACTATACTAGAATTACCTAAGGTATAACTGCTTAGAGGAACTGGGTAAAGGGTACATAGACCCTGTCTACTGGTTTTGCAACTTTCTGTGAATAAATAATTTTTTCAAAATAAAAGTTACAAAAATAATAAAAACAAATGTTGGGAAGACAGGTGAGGCAGAGGACTGTTCTTCTGGGGCACAGTGCACTGTGAGAGCCCATGAAAGACGAAGGCAAATGACATTTGGAAATTAACTCCCAAAGATCTTTGCCTAGATCTATCAGAGTATATTGCATTGGTCAATGTTTTGTTTTGAGCTTAGTCAAGCCTATGCTGAGTCCTAGTCAGGACAGGTACAGGCATACTTTAGAGATACTGTGGATTAAGTTCCAGATCACTGCAATAAAGTCAGTGTCACAACAAATCAGGTCACACAAACTTTTTTGATTTCTCAGTGCATACAAAAGTAATGTTTATGTTATATTATACTCTGTTAAG
The DNA here is from genome assembly GCF_008728515.1 of Papio anubis. Classification (NCBI taxonomy): domain Eukaryota; kingdom Metazoa; phylum Chordata; class Mammalia; order Primates; family Cercopithecidae; genus Papio; species Papio anubis. Next base: position 23,168,732 of record NC_044977.1, read on the forward strand.
TATGCAATAGCATTGTGCTTAAAAAATAATGTACATACCCTAATTTCAAGATGTTATTTTCTAAAAATGTGAATGATCGTCTAAGCATTCGGCAGGTCATATTCATTTTGCTGCTGGAGGATCTTACCTCTGTGTTGGTGACCGTTTACTGATTAGAATGTTGGTAGCTGAAGGTTGGGATGGCTGTGCCAATTTCTTAACATAAGGCAACAATGAAGAGTGCTGTACCCACTGACTGTTTCTTTCAGAAAGATTTCTCTGTAGAATGTGATGTTTTTGATAGCATTTTATTCATAGTAGAACTTCTTTTAAATTTGGAGTAAATCCTCTTAGACCCTGAAGCTGATTTTCCAATGTGGTCTAGGTAATATATTATATTTGTTGCTGTCATTTCAACAATTTCTATATCATCATCACTAGGAATAGATTCCATCGCAAAAAACATTTTCTTTGCTCATCCCCAAGAAGCAATTCCTCATATATTCAACTTTTGTCATAAAATTGGAGCAATTCAGCCACATCTTTAGGTTTCATTTCTATTTCCCTTGTTATTTCCACCACATTTGCTGCTACTTCCTCCACTGAAATCTTGAACCCCTCAAATTCATCCATGAGAGTTGGAATTGACTTCTTCCAAGTGTTGATCCTGGTATTTTGAGTTTATCTCATGAATTACCAATGTTCATAAAAGCATCTAGAACTTGTCACTGAAATAGTATATTTTTTAAAAACTCATGAACCAACCTCTGATCATTTCAAACTTTGTTTCCCCACCTTCTTCACTTCTCTCAGCCTTTATCGAACTGAAGAGTTGGGGCCTTGCTCAATTAGCCTTTGGTTTAAGAAAATGTTGTGTCTGGTTTGATCTCCTATTTAGAACACTATAACTTTCTTCATATGAGCATTAAGGCTTCTTATATTATTTGTGTATTCACTGGAGGGACACTTTTAATTTTTTTCAAAAGCTTTCTATTTGCATTCATAACTAGGCTAGCTGTTTGGTGCAAGAGGCCTAGCTTTGTCCTATTTTCGCTTTTGATATGCTTTTCTCACAAAGCTTAATAATTCTGTTTTGATTTAAAGTCACACACTTATGACTTTTCCTTCCACTTGAATACTTAAAGGTCACTATAGGGTTATTAACTGGCCTAATTTTAATATTGGTCTGCTGCGGGAAATAGGGAGGTGTGGGGAGAGAGAGAACCAACTGAGGGGGAATGGCTAGTTGGTGGAGCAGTGAGAATATGCACAGTTCACTGCCTAATATGGGTGCAGTTCCTGGGTTCTGAAAACAACTACAATGGTAGCAGCAAAGATCATTGATCACAGATCACCATAACAAATATAATAATAATGAAAAAGTTTGAAATGCTACCAGAGTTATCAAAATGTGACACAGAGACATAATGAGCACAAGCTGTTGGAAAAATTCTGCCATTAGACTTACTTGACACAGGATTGCCACAGAACGTCAATGTGTCGAAAACACAGTATCGGTGAAGTGCAACAAAGTGAAGTGCAATAAAATGAGGTGTGCCTGTAAAGGGCTTGGGAATTACATTAACACAGGCCAAAGAAAATGGAAATCTTTAGAAACAGATTAGAATAAGTGGGTAGATATTGCTATAACTTAATTGGGTGTCTCTTCTAAAACTCATGTTAAAATTCAGCTGTCATTGTAACAGTGTTAAAAACTGGTACCTTGAAGGGGTGATTAGGCCATGAAGGCTTTGCCCTTATGGGTGAAACTAATACAACTGTAAAAAGGCAAGTTTGGCCCCTTCTTTCTCTCTTGCTTTCTTGCCATGTGTTGACACAGCAAGAAGGCGCTCACCAGATGCCTGTGCTTTGATTCTGGGCTTCCAGCCCCTAGAATTGTGAGAAATTACTGTTTCATTCTTTTTATAAATTATCCAATCTCAGGTATTCCGTTAGAAGAGGAGAAAATTAGGAAAGATGTTGGGGCAAGTTGAGCCTAAGGAACAAAGGCAGAGATGATGCTGTTTAAGTCAGAAATAACTTCAGGAAAATATTACCATGTTCTAGGTAAGTTCTTTATTATTATTATTATACTTTAAGTTCTAGGGTACATGTGCACAACGTGCAGGTTTGTTACATATGTTTACATGTGCCATGTTGGTGTGCTGCACCCATTAACTCGTCATTTACATTAGGTATGTCTCCTAATGCTATCCCTCTCCCTCCCCCTCCCACTACCCCATGACAGGCCCCAGTGTGTGATGTTCTCCTTCCTGTGTCCAAATGATCTTAGATCTAGGGAAGTTCTTGATGAGGAAAGTTGAAAAGGTTCATTTACTTTCTCGAGGCTCACTCAGGCATTACTACTTTGTTTTTAAGACACTCTGATTATGAATGGAGAGACTCTTATTCCTTTTAGATGTTAAGGATTCAATAAATAGCCTCCAGATTGCAGATTTCTTCACTAAATGAACATTTTTTTTTTTTTTTTGAGATGGAGTCTCACTCTGTTGCCAGGCTGGAGTGCATACAATGGCGCAATCTCAGCTCACTGCAACCTCCGCCCCCCAGGGTCAAGCGATTCTCCTGCCTCAGCCTCCCGAGTAGCTGGGACAATAGGTTTGCGTCACTATGCTCAGCTAATTTTTTATTTTTAGTAGAGACAGAGTTTCACCATGTTGGCCAGGATGGCCTCAATCTCTTGACCTCGTGAACTGCCCACCTTGGCCTCCCACGGCGCTGGGATTACAGGAGTGAGCCACCGCTCCTGACCTAAATGAATCTTTTTTAAAGACTACCTTTTTCTGACTCCCTTGGGTTTTCACAAGATTTATACAACCTCTGTGGCCCTGACTCAGATGATGGTGGTGGGATCTTGAACCCTTGTCACACAACAGTTCTGTTTCTGGGGATCCCATCTCCATTAAACAATGACTATGTGAATTAAAGAGGGTGCTAGTAAAAACTGAGCAAAGTATGAATTGCTAAGTATTTTCTTTTCTTTAACCTTGTGTGTTATGCTGTCTGGAGCAGATGGTCAGATGACTGGTACCTTCTCACAATGTTACTAATCATTATCACTGTGTCATTTGAAGTGTTACTTTCATCTTGTTTATTTCCTTTATCTTCTCTCTTCATGTATATTTTTATCTCATGTATGACAAAAATCCCTGATATTCTTTTATATTTTTTTTACCTGCTACGGAAATCTTTCTGGATATGAAAAGAAAAAAAAAGTAATAAAGAGCTTATGATGTATGAAGTGACTAATGAAGTGTTAAACTCAACAACTGGTTTCTTTAAAATTCTGGAGGCATGAAATGTGTATTGCTCTCATCAGTAGTCATACTCGTGCAATTACAACTTTTAAAAATGAAGACACTCAGGGCAAGCTTCCATCGTATGACACGGAAGGAAACAGCCACTAAGATGCTTATTCTGTTACTTGTGTTACACATAAAATATAAAGGTGATTTATTTAATTTTTTTTTTTTTTTTTTTTTTGAGACGGAGTCTCGCCCTGTCGCCCAGGCTGGAGTGCAGTGGCCGGATCTCAGCTCACTGCAAGCTCCGCCTCCCGGGTTCACGCCATTCTCCGGCCTCAGCCTCCCGAGTAGCTGGGACTACAGGCGCCCGCCACCTCGCCCGGCTAGTTTTTTGTATTTCTTAATAGAGACGGGGTTTCACCGTGTTAGCCAGGATGGTCTCGATCTCCCGACCTCGTGATCTGCCCGTCTCGGCCTCCCAAAGTGCTGGGATTACAGGCTTGAGCCACCGCGCCCGGCCTTGATTTATTTAATTAAATGATACCAAATCAATGCTGATTCATAAATAAAACTGGTAATTTATGGATGCTTCTTGACTCTTCTACTAACCTGTCAAGTCGGCTCTTTAAAGTGCTGTATTTGGTGCTGCACCTTTTATTCTACACATGTTTATCCTCTTTAGTTCCTCTGTTAGAACATCTGTTGAGTAATGTATGTGTAAGATCCACTGCTAGCAAAATTTACATGTTCCGTTGCAGTAGAATATTCTAAAAAAATGGCAAGTCAGACATGCAATGGCATTTTAAAGGGAAAATGCAGTGAATTTAGAAAGAAATGCTCAATGTGCAGGACTAAAGTGTGTGTGCTGGAAAGCGTAAGAGAGAGTGGACAATAGAGAACACACTCCATGTTGTAAGACCAACGAGAAGATATTTTGAGTATAAGAACTGTACCTTCTCCTGAGCAAATACTAATTTGTCAAATCCTATCATTTAATATTCTCCCTGATTTTTACAATAGGAATGATATGCCTGCATAGTTTTAGATTTAAATTCATGTGCCTATCAGTAATACACGTTACTGTTATTTACAGATGATGATGCTGTATTTAACTTTCCACGTGGAATTCCAAAAAGTCTATGTATCATTTTAAATAAAGATATTTTATTGTGAAAACTTTGGTCTGTGAACCTTCATGATAAATTTGCCAACACTCTATGAAGCATAAATTCTAAAGTATTTTTTATAAAATCCTCAATCAATAAGTCACAGTAAATGCTACAAATTGGCAAAGCATAACTGTGGCTTCTATGTGATTGGCATCCATTCCACTTTTACAAACTAGATATGCTGTGTCGATGATGCAATGAGATACACAGTAGTTTTTTTTTAATCCACACAAATATTAACATGCCGAGCTTGAATTACAGTTTGAAAACAATTCAATTCACACAGGTAGTATGACTACTTAACAAAGCAAATTTAAATGTGAATAATTTATTCTTTAGAAGTGGTTTAGAGCATAATTGAAGCCATGTTTTATTGCATTGATTTTCACCTTTGAAAAATTATCTATCAAATTGTAATGAATCACAATTTTAATAAGAACATTAGAAATGAATAACAACTGGTAAAAATGCATGTAGATTTTTATTGTCTTCAAAATCAACAACATAAAGACAAATTAGGGATTGTCAAGTTACTTAAATGCTATGAAACATCTAACTTGAAAATCAACTTGTACACAGAATGTATCTATCATTCTTAACCTGAAATGCTTAGTAAAGTAGACTAGTTTAGAAAATTAATAATAGCTTTTCTAATGATCTAATTTAATCAGTGTATACAAATTTTTATAGGAAGATATATCAGACCTTTTTATCTTTTGGATTACCTTAAAATATGTATGTTGTTACTTTTATTTTATAAAAATAAAAAAAAATCTACTGGATATTTAGCAGTCTTCTAATTTATTTTTTGTCAATGAACAAAAGCCACCATCCTAGAAGTACTGATAATCTGATCCCAAACTGTTTTTTTTTCCCCCAATAATGTATGATTTAAAATCAACATACATTATTGTAGAAGTTGAAGCTATATTGGTATTTTCAGGGAGACTTGTGAACTGAGTTGGGAGAAAAAATAAAGGAAAAAGACTAAAAGTCAAAATGTGCATCAACATTTGTAAAAAGACTGTGACTGAAAAAGATGGACAGTAAGAGGTTAAGAAATCATTTAAAAAGAGGCAGCTATCAAGCGGGCTTGATCGAGGCATCAAGCATTACAACAGAAAAAAAGAGAGATCCAGGGAAGGCAGGCAGTATTTCTTGAATAGCTATATTGGATTTGAATGAGGTCTCAGGTTTCCATGATTCTTAGCTAAATTAGTATTCATATATGCTACCTGATAGAAAAATTACATATATTTTTTCCAATTTGTATCTGAATTTTGGTATTTTAATTTCTGTTCTTTGCTGGACAAATTTCAAACAAATGTTCCAAAGTAAAATAAGTGAATTCCTTTAACTTCCAGTGCTTTCGAATCTTTGAATGAATTAAAGATCCATGGAAGTTTAGCAGTAGAACTTCCTGTCTACATAGGGAAACCAAGCCTTGGGTACATTTACTCAACCACGGTTCTCTGTTAAATCTTGTTAATCTATGAGAAATTGATCTTTAGTCTTTCTGAGACTATATTCTCCCCCATGAAAACAGGAGGGGAAACAGACTACTCTCCTTAGTACGTCATTCCCAGTGTATGGGATATTTGAAAAAATAATTTCTTATTCACATCTTCCATGTAAATTAATCTCCTTTCCTTTTGTATTTTATTGTTCAGTTTACAAAATATTATTGAACATTTTTTTCCATATTAACAACAAAAATATCAGTCAGTGCAATTGTTTCCAAATAATTTCTTTGTTAATTGAGATAAAATTTATTTTTTTACCTTTCACACTATGCCCCAAATTAAGCTTAAATTTTATCAGTATGGTTTTAATTCTATCAAGATGATCTTTTCACAAATCTTTATTGGTTTGATCTCTTTCTCTTCATTCATTTGTACTTTATACGAAAGTCAATTTAATACAAATTAGTTATTAATATTAGAATAAATACATTTCGATTTAATTCAATGAAGACAGTTTATGTTTGACTGTCATTTTGAATTATTTACAGAACTCTTTTCCACCAAAATATCATAACACATTCAAATGCTACATTAACAAGCTAAAAACTTATAAAGTTACCTTTCATTCACCAAGAATGCACATAATTAAGAACATAGCAACCTAATAGTCAAAATCTGAGTAGGCTCAGGAGAGTTACTCATGTAAATATGTGATACTGTGGGGCAAAATGGTGAAGAACCACGAACCATATTCCTTGGCTCATGGGCTGCTTCATCCATCTTCAAAGAAAGCAGAATCACTATCTTTTAACTTTAACACAGTTATAACACATTTCTTTGCCACAGGAAAAGTTTTTTAAAGATTCATGATTAGGCCTACCTTGATAATCCAAAATAATGTCCTCATTACAAGGTCTTTCACCTTAGTCACATCTGCAAAATTCCCCTTGTCACCTATAAAACCATATTCACAGGTTCTAGGGGATAAATAGACAGATATCTTTGGGTGGCCGTTTTTCTTCCTACTCCAGTGGAATATATCAAATATATGTTATATGTTTATGTAGAATTATCTGAAGGTGATTTGATACATGATTCATTTCTAAAACCAAAAACAAATTGTTGAAAATGCTCTAACATACACTTTAGAATAAATTAATGTTCTATTTGGTCTACATTAAATACATTTTATTTTAGCTTTATAAATTCTATGGACAGTGTGATTATATAGGGCAATCTTACAGTGTCATCACATATAAAATGAATTAAATCTGTAAAATATATAGTCAATTAAAATTTTATTGCTTATTTCCATCTTTTATCATTTATTAAAGAAAATTAAATTCAATACTTCTGATTCACAATAATCTTATCTACCCTTGTTTCTATTTTCTTCAACATGAATGCATCATATACTCTATGAAACTCCTCCTTCACCAGTTTACCCCCAAAGCAGAATGAATTTCTTTCTGTTACAACCTATTAGATTTTACTCTCTCCTCTAGATCTTTATTATGTATGTTAACCATCTCTTTTTAAAATTATAAATCTCTTCCTCTCCCAGGTTATATACTTTTCCTGTCCACTAAATATTACCACAAAAATGTAAACACTTTTTGAAGGAGGGTGGAGATAAAAGTAGAAGAGATTCAGTTGGTTAGGCAGACTGATAATTACAGCATCCTCTTCAGTCCACTGATACAAACTGAGAGGAGATATTTGTGGCTCTTTTTATGTTAATTTATTCATGTAATTTTATCTCATATGATGAACTAGGTTTAGTTCTTTTGGGCCAAGGAAATAATGACAGTCCTTCTCAGGTGGCTCACATAATAGTTCCCATTTTGCCAATTCTTTCTTCTCTAGGTCCCATATTGAAAATTGCCTTATCTTGCTGCATCAGAATGTGGCTTTTGGAAAGTTTAAATTAAATTCATTGGAAAACTTCGCAGTCTTTGCTGCAACATATTTTTCTTTTTCTCATTTTACTTTTGTTTCTTTGTACAATAATGCTGTATTTCTCCTCTAAGCTCAGAATTCATAATTCTGCTTAGTGCTTTTTGGTGACTGTCACATTTTATATTAAAATGCCAGCCTCTATTAGCTGTTTTCTTCACTTTATGGTGAAAAACGGAACTTTAAAGCATTTATTTTGAAGAAAAAGTCCTTACTGCCCAGAATCCAGAGAAGAATGAGCATTCTGGTTAAAAACAGGTACAATTTTTTATGAAACACAATATATATTGCCTACATAGCAGTTCTTAAAGAGAAGCTCACATTATTTTATCTTTGATATGCTATTTAATGTTGCAAAAAAGGGACTGTGAGACTATAGCAATTGTTTTGGAAGATAATGTAGAAAGTTAGAAAAAATTGAACATCTCTAAAGTAGAGGAAGAAGAAAATGAATACATGCAGTAATAAAAATAAATAGCATATAGGAAAATACCCTAGCATACAGATATGATAAAGGATTTTACCATAGATGATAGATAGATAGATAGATAGATAGATAGATAATCCCAACTAAATATTTCCTGACAACTCTGACTAGTGAAAAAGCCAAATGAATTATCATTCATTTAATAAAGAGCCTTTGACTAGCTCTTGACAATCTACATGAATGAGTTATTTTGTTAGAAATTCAAAGGAGAAAAATAAAATGATTTGGATACATGTCCTAGTTTAGAAACATAATGTATTAAAATGGGATGCATACACATGATGATTTAGAGTGAGTTAATGTTATAGGAGCCTAGAGTAGGAAGAAATTCTACTGAGGGAAATCAATAAAAGCCCCCTAAAGATTTCAAACAAAAGGACTAATACATCTTAAAGTAGAAAGAAAGCAAGTTAGATGGCAAGAAAACCAGAGGAAAAAAGGTGGTAATAATAAAGACAGAGAACTTACCTGCAAATATGGATAAGGGGTGTCTATGAGAATACCTCAGGCTGTAGTAACAGAACCATATGTAAACGAACCTAAACAATAAGGGAACATATCATTTCACATAACAAGAAGTCCAGAGGTAAGTAGACCTCAGTGAGAAGAATTTAGTGTTTCAGATGTATTTCTATGTAATTCTCTCAGTTTTGTTCTTATCAAGATGTTAGATTTGTCCTCAAGTGGAGCTTCTTCATAGCAAAAAGATGGCAGCTATCAGCACCTAGGGCAGTTATTTATCTTTGGAAGAAATGGAGTGGGAAATGCCACAATCAACCATAAAAAACAAACTCTTCTTTCTAGTCCTGTTGGCTCAATTTACATCCCTTGACTTCCCAAAGCTAGTGACTGTTTCAGAGGGACTCCCACGCTGATTTTCAACCATGCTTTGAAGACAGGAAAAAAGGTAAGCGCTTGATTAAAAGTGGATTTTTGGGCGAGCATGGTGGCTCACACCTGTAATCTCAGTACTTCTGGAGGCTGAGGTGGGTGGATCACCTGAGGTAAGGAGTTTGATACCAGCCTGGACAACATGGAGAAACCCATCTCTACTAAAAATACAAACATTAGCTGGGCGTGGTGGCATGCACCTCTAAGCCCAGCTACTCGGGAGGCTGAGTTGGGAGAATCACACCTAGATTGTACCACTGCACACCAGGCTGGGTAATAGAGTGACAATCTGTCTCAATTTAAAAAAGTAAATAATAATAAGTGAATAAAAATAAAAGTGGAGTTTTGTCTAAAAGGAGGTTTCACAGGTATGGGGCACAAACATTGACTTCATTCAGCATAATTTTTAGCCATTATATGCTAATTCAAAAACAACAAGAATAATAGACCGTATGTATTCTTAAATACTACAGAATGACACAAATAGAGTGGAACTCCAAGATTTTAGCATAGCCATAGGTTATAAGATGAACTGGAGTTGGTAAGGTAAGGAGAACTTGAGGCAGAAAGTGAAACATTGAAGCAGTGATGAAGGAAACAGAATTAGCCAAGTGTTTATGAACATGGTGACAATAAAGAAAAATAAAGAAAATTTTTCCAAAAAATTTTTTTTGGAAAACAATGTGAGGATTTTGAAGACAGTTAGATTGAAGGGCAAGGGAAAATATGTTATGTTTGACCGGAAAATGATGCAGTTATCAAAGAGGTACCATGCAAACAAGCAGCTTTTGAGCAGCAGGGAGGTTGATGAGTTTAGCTTTAGCTTGCTGATTTAAAGGAATGAAAGGATCTTCTGTTAGAGAAATCCCACAAACTCATGGAAAATAAAGAATAAAAACAATTTAAGGATGAAAATGCATCAGACCAGGTTGGTTTTGAAAGAAAATCTGAAACCTTGAGTAGTGGAAAGGAGAAAATAGAGTTTTCTGAATGAGAAATAGCTTATAACAGATTTATTCAATATGTTCCTTAGTACTCTTCTTAGTGGTGACATAAGATGTATATGACATCCACATAAACATATATACATAGTCCTATACAGAATGTTAACATATCACATATAAACATGTATGTTTTGTCCTATGTATATAGGTTTTATGCTATGTAAATATAGGTTTTATGCTAAGAAAACATGTTTTATGTTATATAAGTATATATATGTTTATGTATGTTATATAAACATAGATACATGTGAGAATTTTGAAGCCAGTTAGATCCAAGGGCAAGGGAACATATAAACATATAAGAACACATACATTTATATGTGTTTTTATGTTGTAGCATATGAACATATATACATATATGTTTATATAGCACATAAACATATATACATAATAATATATAGTCATATATTTTATATAAATATTTGTATTCATATAAATAAATACAACACAACCTTGTCTTAGTAATTGGGCTGCTACAACAAAGTGCCACAGAAGAGGTAAGTTATAATAAACAGCAATTTATTTGTCATAGTTTTGGAGCCTAAGAAGGCCAAGATCAAGGTGTCGTCTGAGAGCCTGCTGCATGATTCATAGAGGGTGCCTTTTCCCTGGGTCCTCACATGGTGTAAGGAGTGAGGGAACTCTTTTTTGGCTTCTTTTTTACTCACTAATACCATTCAAGATGACTTAATCACTTCTCAAAGGATCCATTTTCAAATGCTATCATATTGAATATTAGATTTTCAGAAAGTAGCAAGCATGCACACAATTAAGAGAGAAAGTTGCAAGTTTGTACTGTGATTTTCAAATGAAAATTAAAATTGGAAGGTTTTTATTAGCGTAAATTTATATTTTCATTTCTTTGCTTTCATGAGAATCTTGATTCTAATAATATAATTACCTACTTCCCTTATATTCAACGTGCATATGATTTCCAAATAGTAGTATCAATTTTATCACCAAAAATAGAGACTAATAAATGAAATTTGAGCAATCTTTTTCTTAAGATTATTCAAAAACTTATGTGGTACTCTCAAACATCTAACACATATGGAGCATTTCTTCTCTTCATGATTATGTCACCAAGTTTATATATAATTAAGGTCATCTATTTCTATTTGAGTTGGTTTTTATTTTTATTTACTTTTTAATTTTTTGAGACAGAGTCTTGCTGTGTCACCCAGGGTGAAGTGCAGTGGCATGATCTTGGCTTACTGCAACCTCCACCTCCCGGTTCAAGCAACTCTCATGCCTCAGTCTCAACGAAGCTGGGATTATAGGGGTGCACCACGATGTCCGGCTAATGTTTTTATTTTTTGTAGAGATGAGGTTTTGCCATGTTGGCCAGGCTGATCTTGAACTCCTGGCCTCAAGTGATCTGCCCCCATCAAGCTACCAATGTGTTGGAATTACAAGTATGAGCCACCACACCCTGCCTTAAATTTTGTTATCTGAGGAAAATATTTTTATTAATTTTAGTTATTTAAAAGATATAAATTTTTATAAAATTTAAATGATTCTAAAACTTAAATTATAAATCAATTTCTAGACATCTAACTTCTAAACACATACATTTATTTCTGTTCACTTCATCCTCCTATAAGCAAACCTTTTGCCGCTGTTGTTTAGACAGGGTCTTGCTCTGTCACCAAAGTTGGAATGCAGTGACACAATCATGGCTCAATGCAACCTTGACATCTTAGGCTCAAGCCATTCTTCCACCTCAGACTCCTGAGTGGCTGGGACTACAGATGTGCCCCGCCACACCTGGCTATTTTGTTTTGTTTTTGTAAAGGCAGAGGGTCTCACTATATTGCCCAGACTTGTCTCAAACTCCTGGCCTGAAGGGACCCTCTTGCCCCAGCCTCCCATAGTGGTAGGATTAGAGGTGTGACAAACATGCCTGACCTGACAGTTTTTTTTTTTTTTTTTTTTTTTGGTTTTTGCTTCACCCTTTAATTTCTTGTTTTTCAAATACAAGCAAATAAATATATCTACACACAGAAACACGTGCATAAATACACATGTATGTTTTATTCCTCTCTTAGAATACTATTCAAATATTTTGCAAATTACTTTATATTCAATAACTTATCTATGTGTATCCATAATACTCTATGAGACTTTCCCCATTAAATTTGCAGCAGCATTGCATAGCTATGCCGTAGTTTATGTAGCCAATTCATTCTTCAGAGACTTTTGAGTTATTTGCGATATTTTGTTGTTAAAAATACTGTTATTTTGCAAAATGTTTGCATGGGTTATTCCATATTTTCATTTGAGATAGATTCCTAAAATGATCCTTCTGGGTTTTAAAAAAAAAAACTCATATGAAATATTAAATTTTAGCAACTATCTCCTTGTTGGATTTTACACCAATAAGATAGGGTGTCAAACTTTGCAATATTTGACATACATGGAAAAGAATTCATTTTCACTTTAATAAGATTTTCTTAGAGTGAAGTTGATCATCTTTTTGTATGTTTAAAAACCATTCATCCTTTCTTTTCCTGTTCATAGTTCATTTATTTCCCCTTATTCTCTTAGGTTGGTAGAGATTTTTACCTACAGTCATGCACTATATATTATATTTTGGTCAAAAACTCACCGCATATAAGGTAATGATCACATAAGATTATAATGCAAATTTTTCTATCTTTTTTATGTTTATACATAAATACTTACCACTGTGTTGCAACCACCTTTTGTATTTAGTACAGTAACGTGCTACACAAGTTTGTAGTGTAGGAGCCACAGACCAAACCATACAGCCTAGGTGTGTAGTAGGCTATACCATCTAGGTTTGTGTGAGCACACTCTAAGATATTCTCACAACAGCAAAATTGCCTAACAACATATTTCCCTTCATTAAGTGACACATGATTGTATTATGCATAAGATATTTTTCTTTGTGATATATTTGCAATTTCCGCCCCCCCCCCCCCCCCCCCCGCCAGTGTCCTTTTTGTCTGATACATCTGTTTGGTAACATTAACCACAGTCATCAGCTGCTTTCTCTCTCTCCCTGCCTCCCACTCCCCATCATTAACTACTTGTCTTCCAAAGTACTTAGATCAAAAATCAACAAACAACAAACAAACAAACTGATTATCATCTTTTATTGGGATTACCCAAACTTTATAAACTAACTGAGAGGCATGGTAAGTACAATAACAAAGTATATTTTACATTTGATCTAGTTTACTTTTATTTCCTAACAAAATATTTTGTAGTTATCTCATATTGTTTTTCCACAGTTCCTGTGTTTATTCTGATAGTTTTTGCTGAGTCTTCTTAAAAGAGTACTTTTTTATCCATTATATTTTAATAGAATATTTTTTTAAACATGGAGTTTCTTGGTTTCACTAATTTGATATGCCGCTACTTGACTATATTTTCTTGTTTGTAGTATTTTTTTTTTTCATTAATTTGTTTGGGTTTTCAAAATATTTTAAAATAATATCTGTCAATAGAAATCATTTTACCTTTCCATTTATTTTTGCATCTAATTGCATTTTTCCATGTAATTGCACTGGCCACTGCCTGTAAATCAAGTTTCTGTGTTGGGAAAAAGTTAGAAAAGCATTCTTGACATGTTCATAAGAAGGATCTGATATTTCCTCATTATGCAGTCATTACCTGAACAGTTCAATTTCTTATGGTCACATTTTGAAAAAAGAAAAAAAAAAAAACCTGTCATTGGCATCCGTCCCATTTCTCTCACTAATCCAACCAGATATTCAAGTTTCAGGGATTGCGAATAATGTGATTGTAGTGAAGGAATGAGCTTGGCTACACCCTTTTCTTATCACTTGGCCTTTCTTACCTTTTCTCCTACCCTCAACCCTCACCTTTACGACTTCTGGGTGAGCATCCTATACCAGTGTCATAGAGACAGTTTATTCATTGTGTTTTCCTTTACTACTTATGTTTCAAATACCAAGAATATTAAAAGCTCTTTTGCCAGTGATAAGAATTTGGCTTAGGAGAGAAGAAACTGTTTTTTAGAAACCAGAGAGGCCCGTGAAAGTGATATCAGGACACTAGCCCATCTGCTAAATATGTTTTATCTGCTATGCGTGTGTATACTTGTCTCAGAGTCCTTATAGGAAGACCAGATGATTGAACCAAAGAAGACATAGAGTATTATTCCAAGATTTCCTGGTGCAAAACATATTTTAGCATTTACAAATCTCCCTGAAACCAGCGAATTGTATGAAAATATATATAAAATTCATGAATCAGAATCTAACAACTATAAGAGCACTAACTTTTTACAGAAGCCCAAATTCCTCTTACTATTACAATGTCATTCTCTGGAAACATTTAACCTTACCCATTTGACTGAAGGGAACATCATTCCAAGATCTTGGTTGAGGCCCACCTCCAAATTTTACAAAACATACAGATGATCAGGATGGCATGTTGTCATCTGCAATATCTCTGAATGTTGCTTTGCTTGATGAGTTATTGGAAATTGGCTCAGACCTTATAACCTCTGTCCATCTACCTTCTGGGGATAAAACTAGAGAGTCAATCCTTGTTTTGATTGGCACGTCTTTCTAAAGTCCTCTGTGCTTCTTACTTACTAGAATTCTGCTGACACTTTTCCTTCTCCATAGAACAATACTGAATAACAACACCGTTAAACTTAAATGTAGGTGTATGCCTGACATATTTCCCGCTGCAATTCTCAAATACTTGCAAAAGTATTTTATTCATCTGTTATCATTTTGCAGAGGTGGTTATTTTCCAAGATATGTACTGCTTTCTGTGAGAACAATGTTTGTACAATTAGTGAGAATATATGTAAGTAACCAGACACGGGGAGGAAACAGAGCAGGCAGTTAGGAATAACCAGCATGCAGCCACTGCTGGAAAGGAAAGATACTGTGGTGTTAACATATGGAAAGTATACCAATGTATACCAAATAGAGTAACCAGGTATAAATACATACATATTTATGCCTCTGTGTAGAAATATATTGTATAGAATGCATATACATGTCATAAATTATATAATTAAAAACTATACAAATTTTAAAGTACACATATTTGTACGAATGTCTAGATATTCTATTATATATGTATATGTACATAAATATGTTTGATATTTGTATATAAATATATATGTTTATATTTATTAATATAAATAAAATATATGTGTATTAATGAACCAGTGCAGTCACTCTTTAGGCTAACACACACAACAATTCTCGTTGTAGTTGACAATGTTTGTAACTTCCTTATCCTACATTGGCTGTTTTTCATAATTACAATGTCAATGCCTTTCAATTTAAACTTTCCCTTAGAATTTTCATTAAAGTACATCAGGTCCTTTAATGTGTATATTGGAGCCTAAAGATCTTCTAAGAAAAAGGGTTCAGATGTTTTCTTTTTTTTATGATACTTTTAAAAATTTAATACTATAAAGTATTATAATACTAGAGGCCAAGATGAATTAATGTAACAATTTGTTTCTTAATGTTTGTCTAATCCACAAAGAAATTATGAAAATATCGGAAAATATAAAAATGTGTTCTTAAGTAAGACAAGAATGATTAAGTAAAACAAAATGTCAATATAAAGGTGCTTATGATCGTGTATTGTCTGAACCAAAATTAAATTTTTTTAGGTGAGAAATTGAGACCCTAATGCAATACTCTCGTGTGAAACTATTAACTTTCTATTATAATTCATCTTCATATCAGAAATTAAAACTACAAAAGGGAGACAGAAACAACTTTCTCTTTGAGCTGCTATCTTTGTCAATTTAAAACTTGAGGTAGAGTGGGAGAAGCGGTTAATATTAGGATAGTGATATAGGTAATGTGAGGATAATATAATAAAACTGTAATATGAAGATTAGTTATCCCATTTCATATGTAGACTTTTTGTTAGCCCTATTTTCCTCTCTGCCTCTCACCTCTACCAACTTGTTGGTTTGGAGACAAGAGTCTTTTCAATGTCCTGTTTGGCAGATTGAATCCTAATACTTCCTTTATTTTCACTTTTAATGATCTTTTAGTTAATAATAAAATGAAAAATAAGAACACGGTAATACATACAATCTATATACATAAACTTATTGCAAATACTTAAAATTTTGTATGTAATGTTTTTTCATGTTTATGAAAAAAATATAATTTTTCAGTGGTGTTGATACCAACTTCTCTGTACATATCCTAAATTCCAGTGTTAATAATTGCTTTAAAGGTAAGACTCAAAAGTCTAGTATTGACAAAACCATCTGTACAAACCTTATAACCAGAATGGAGGAAAATAGCTTGTGTTTAATTAGATCCCATATGTCACTTTTGGCTTTTGTTGCCATTGCTTTTGGTGTTTTAGACATGAAGTCCTTGCCCATGCCTATGTCTGAATGGTATTTTACAGGTTTTCTTCCTGGGACATAATTATTAAAGTGCAAGTCTTTGAAATCCATCTTGAATTAATTTTCATTATAAGGATTAGGGAAAGGATCCAATTTCAGCTCTACTTATGGCTAATGAGGGGTACTTGGCACCATTTATTAAATAGGGAATCCTTTCCCATTTCTTGTTTTCTGAGGTTTGTCAAAGATCAGATGGTTGCTGGCGGAAGTAATATTGGTATTATTCCCAGGGATATTTCTGTTCCATTGGTCTATATCTCTGTTTTGAATTTTACCAGTACCATGCTATTTTGGTTACTGTAGCCTTGCGAGTATGGATTTGAAGTCAGGTAAGTGATGCCTCCAGCTTTGTTCTTTGACTTAGGATTGTCTTGGCAATGTAAGATGCTTTTGGTTCCATATGAACTTTAAAAGCAGTTTTCAATTCTGGCCATTTTGCGAAAGGTGACTTGATGGGGATGGCAAAAAAAAGAAGCATGTAAGAGTGAACGGACAGCTTTTAGAGATGGGAGAAAGAGATTTTGCAATCTACTCATCTGACAAGGGCTAATATCAGGACCACAGAGAGCTCAAACAAATTTACAAAGAAAGAATGACAAGCCACAGTAAAAAAATTAAGGCAAAGTATATGAACAGACATTTCTCAAAGAAGACATGCATACAGCCAACAGACACATGAAAAAATGCTCATCATCATTTTGGCCATCAAGAAATGCAAATCAAAACCACAATGAGAATACATCTCATACCAGTTAGAATGGCAATCATTAAAAATCGAAACAACAGGTGCTGGGAGAGGGATGTGGAGAAATAGGAACACTTTACACTGTTGGTGGGACTGTAAAGATGGTTCAACCATTGTAGAGGAAGAAACATAGGCGATTCCTCAGGATCTAGAACTAGAAATACCATTTGACTCAGCCATCCCATTTACTGGAGTTATATGCAAAGATATAAATCATGCTGCTATAAGGAGCACATGCTGCATTAGCTGTTTTATTCGCGGAACCTTATTCACAATAGCAAAGACTTGGAATCAACCCAAATGTCCAATCAGTGACAGACTGGATTAAGAAAATGTAGCACATATATACCATGGGAATACTATGCGAAGACCATAAAAAGATGAGTTTGTATGTCTTTGTAGGGACATGGATGCAGCTAGAACCATCATTCTCCAGCAAACTATCACAGAACCAAGAAACCGTACTGCATGTTCTCACACTCACTTAGGTGGGAACTGAACAATGAGATCCACTTGGACTGCGGAAAGAGGAACATCACACACGGAGGCCTATTATATGGAGGGGGAGGAAGGGATGGTTAGGAGTTATGCCTGAGGATGTAATAACGAGTTGATAGGTGCTGACAAGTTGATAGGTGTAACATGGCGTAAGCACAAGTATACATATGTAATGGAAACGGCATTGATACATGTAACCGGAGGAACCAGGAGGAATATAAGAATAAATGTAGCACCCTCACCTTAGAATCTAATAAAATATAGAAGATGAAGTTCATATCCCTTTAAGGGACATGGATGAAAGAAGGAAACCATCATTCAGCAAACTGAGCCAAGACAGAAAATCAAACACTGCAGGTTCTCACTCATAGTTGGGAATTGAACAATGAGAACACTTGGACACAGGGTGGGGAACATCACACACTGGGCCTGTTGTGTGGTGGGGGGAGGGCGGAGGAATTGTATTAGGAGAAATACCTAATGTAAATAATGAGTTGATGGGTGCAGCACATCACCATGGCATATGTAACAAACCTGCACATTGTGCACATGTACCCTAGAACTTAAAGTACAATAAAAAATAAGAATTTAAAAAAAAAAGAAAAATAGCTTGTGGTTAATCATTCAATTTTCTTTTAAAATAAAAAATAAATTTCAAAAGTATCTTTCTCCTTATTGTATTGTTTTTGGAGATATTCTGAGTGTCTTTAGAGTAACTTCCTTTGAAATAATTTGTGCCTTAACAGTGAGGTCCTACGTTAAACATCAGTACCTATAAACCTATTGAAAGAGAGCAGAAGGTAAGACATTTCCTAAATTTGAAGCAATAGCTTCATAGATTCTTGGTTACTTTATGTTTTCAATGTTTTACATTGAATGCAACTATTAAAGATCAATTTTAATAATAGTTTTCAAGTCATAAACTTTAAGTAATATATATTTTAATATCTATGTAAAATGGGACAGCAGAAGACTGAATTTCTCATATACGTTATGTTTAGTGTTGGATCCCAATATTTCCAAAGCAATTTGCCCTTTCCTCCACTCCCTATCAGTTAAAGTAAAGCTAACTGTGTAGAAGGTAAAATCTGGAATTTCACTTATAGAATGTTCCTAAAACTATTTGATCAGATCATTTTAGGTTTTATATGTGTGTATATAGATATAATATATATTATGTATATATGTGTATATACACATATTTGTATACACATGTATATAAGTGTACATGTGTATATACACATGTATATAAGTATATTTGTGTACATATATATGTATATTTGTATACTTTGTATACATATATATGTATATACTAGACAAGAATCCAAAGGACATGAATGTTCGAGAAAAGAGCAAGAAATCTTGAGACCGAAAGCATAACTCACTCAAAATCTCACATGTTAGATGAATAATATCAATGCAAAATGTATGTGAGTTTTAACAAAAGAATCATGACTTGGTTAGTGAAAAATATCAGAATTGTAAGAGAAGGAATAACAGCAAGAGAAATATGAATAACTAAACAAGTTATTGGAGTGATAACAATGTTCAACACTTTTTATGTTTCAAATTCTATTTATGTCAACACAAAGATAATCCTTTTTTCTATATAGAATTTCTATAGCAGTCTTTATAATGGTATTTAATTGGTTCTGTGACAAGTAAAACCCCTATAGGTTAAAAATTAACACCACTGGTAATAGAAGAGAAGCTATATTCTGAACTGAAATCTCAATCAGATTTACTTTATGTATAGGCTTAACGAGTAAAACAACAAAGAATAGACACACTAAATTATTTCTCCCAATGTGAAATTTCCCTTGTAAACCTTAGACACTATATAATTGATATGTAATGCTTGAAGATCATATACGTATAGGCATCAGGTTTTATATTGTATTCATGCCTTTGAAAGTTTAAAATTGTTTGTATTAAATCTGAGGGGTTTTATTTTTTGGGCTAAGAGCATTAAAATCTCTTCTAGTGGCAAGTGCCTTGAATCATTAAAATATTACTCTAATGGCAAATTTTCAGCCTCTACTGCCCTGTGCCAGGGTAATGGAGCAAGTACTTCCAATGTTCTGGGTTCACTGGATTCTAGTTATGCATTATTTCTACTGCCAGTTAAAAGCTTTCCTCAACTCTTTGGGACTTCTTCAGGTATTTCGTATTATAAGAGTCATCGGCTTGCAAATTGGTGTTTCGATGTAGTTAATATTATTATCACCATTTAAGTTGTGTGGATTCGATCATTTTACTATTTTAAAATTTACCTTCGGCGTTTCAAAGACAATATGATTTTGAGATGGAGTCGCTGAAAATGTCTCGGAGGCGGTGCGTGGTGAATCTCGACTACTGGCATCCGCCTCCCGGGTTCACGCCATTCTCCGCCTCAACCTCCCAAATGGCGCTGGGACTACAGGCCACGCTTCCCTTTCCACGCCCAGCTGATTTTTATGGATACCCAAGTAGAGACGGGGTTTCACCATGTTAGCCAGGATAGTCTCGATCTCCTGACCTCGTGATCCACCCGCCTCGGCCTCCCAAAGTGCTGGGATTACAGGCTTGAGCCACCGCGCCTGGCATGTGCCATGATTTCTTAGTGTTAAAAGCCTAAGATACAACAAACATTGTGTGGGATTCATTATGAGAAAATTTTCAGTCTCTGAATTCAGAAAATAGAAATTACTAAGCTATCAAATGGTATTAAAATGCTCTCTCAGCACATAGTCTTACTCTTCAAGTTAGCATATGGAATGTAGCTTAATGATCAGGGCGTTTGCACTTCTTTTTGACTATAAAAAATAATGATCTTTCATTGTAATAAAATATTACACTATTGCATAGTCTGTGTTTTATGAATTACTCTACATACATTTTGTGTCAATTATGGGCCACAGAATAAAAGGTAACACTTCAGCCTTCAGGCTGAATCATTTATTTAGAGTTCACTGATGTGTTCTTAATTCAATTTGACGTCTTTCTCCACCCACAGTTTGTGAGGAGAGCGATGCAAACATTTTTCTTCATTGGCTGTGGCTGGAGAATGCATCAATATGACAAATATTTTATATGAAGAAAAGGGTAAAGCCCTGCGATTTACAATATATTTCTCTCAACGAAAAACAAAGATAATCACAGTAATATTTATAACATTTCCCTTATCTTAAAGGAGCCTCCAAGCACGTTAGAAATGTTAATGATAATCTGGTTACCACATAACCAGCACTTCACATCTCCCATCACTAAAAAAAATTATGTTTAACAGTCTGCAAGGATGACAGACCCTGAAGAAAACTCTGTTGGATTAATGATTGCATGTGTAAGGCTGGAAAGGGAGTACTATTTACTCCAAACTGCCTATGCTGAAATGTGTATCCATCACAGAATCTCGCATATGCAAAATATGATGGCTAGCATATCTTTCACCTGCTCTCAGATAGAAATATTGATGAGGCATCACAAAATACTCTGCCCCACACCATCTGGTAACAGAGATGGCATTATGCCTGTTATTAATAACGAGAACACGAATCATCATTTAACAATATTTACTGTGCTTAGGTAAATTAACATTGTTTTGTTTCTTCTGCATATTTAAAATAATTAAATCGTTAGGACCTTTTATTAATGGCCCTATAGGACATTACAAGCATAGCTATTATTTCCAAAATAGAAATAAATATTTATACGTGGTCTATGAATGTCCTAGCATGTAATATATGACTAACTCAGACAATAATATGTTGCACATTCTATAATGATTAACAGCATTGCTTGCATAATTACAAACAAGTGTTGAGGTTTTATAAATACACATGTACACATGTATAATCCATATATATGTGTATGTTTAACATATATTGATAGTTTCATTATGCTTCAATTTGTATCATGTGTTATTATTCACCTCACAACCACTAGTAGTTACGAGAAAAAGTTTATGCAAAATTATATTTCAGTTTTTAAAAAATGTCATTCATTATCTAGCTATTTTGTGGGCCAAGTTTGTTCATTCATGCCTTCATTCATTCAGTAATTACTAGAACCTGTTCTAGGCATTAGGCATTTAAAGAGAAATATGATGCTTTCCATATCTTCTGGGAGATCACAGTCTCCTGGGAAAGATAAATATAGAAATGGTAAATAGAGTTCCATAAGAACACCAAACAGGCAGCCCATAACTCTAAAAGATGAGGCAAGGGCAATTTTACAGAGGAGGCAGTACTTGAATTGAATCTTGAAGATGGAGTAGGTGATGCCAGTCTAAGCAAGCAGTCCTGTCAGGGTTCTAATTGTAAAGTTAAAACATATTTCCAGCGTTCACTAATATAAAGATATAGCTCCAGAAATATTGAGTTAAAAATGGATGAACCTCAGTATGAGTTCCAACAAAATGTGAGCAAAGTGACCTACTGAAATACATTGTACTGCCTTTGACACTCACACATACCTAGGTAGAATCAGACTTAAAATTAGCTTTTGAAAACAGGGTGCTATACCCCCCGGTCTACAACACTTTCACATGCCATATGCCCATTTACCTTTAGGTACAACTCATAATCACATTCATGATTTATTTTAACTTTCATATGTGACTCTTTTATTTTTCTGAGTCTTGTCCAAATCTGCAAACTAATCTGCTAATGTAAAGTCCCACTTATGTGCATGCCTATCAAGCTTCTTCCATAACCTCAGGATCAGTGAGCTACCATGTGATGTTTTCTGTTTCTTTCCTCTTATTTTTCTTTCCTCTTTTTCTCCGGGCACTGACATGTGCCTTGCACACCTCTGCTGTTTCTGCTAGACATGATCATAATTTAACTGGACCCAACAACTCCATCTGCCTTTGATGGAAACAACCATAACTTCTTCCAGGTTCCTACAATAAATGTTTGTTTTATGCTGCTGCTAACACATAAGAACTCTCTCGGTTCTAAAGCTGTTTGGCAATGTATTGGTACATCAGAGAGACTAAGCTCATTATGTCTAGTTCGTTTCCCTAGGCATTTAATTCATTACCAGGAGGTTTCTTCATCACCCATGTCAATAAATTAATGTCAGGTCACAAACTGACCAGATAGTACCAGGCGCACCTGAAGTTCCAGAAGAAAATAGGAAAACAAATGTATAGGTAGATGTTACAGACTGAATCCTATCCTCCAAAAAAGACACGACAAAATCCTAATCCACAGAACTCCAGAATATGACCTTATTTGGAAACAGAATGTTCAGAGAGCTATGTAAGTTAAAATGAGGTCATTACCATGGGTCTTGATCCAGTATGACTGCTGGCTTTTTATAAGAGAGAAATTTGAACAGAGAGACAGATATGCACAGAGGGAAGATGATGTGCAGAGATACAGGGAAAGGTTACCTGAAGATGAAGCAGAGATTGTAGCAATGCATGTAACAAGTCCAAGATTGACAGCAAACCACCAAAAGTTAAGAGAAAGTCATGGAACAAACTCTCTCTTACAACCCTCAAAAATAACTTACCCTGCCATCACCTTGATTTCAAATGGGGGTACAATAAATTTGTACTGTTTAAGACACCAGTTTGTAGTACTTTGTTACAGCAGCCTTAGCAAACGTATACAAGAGATGACCCCAGTTCCACTTCCCCTTCTTCAGTATGGATTTGTATATCATATTATAGAAATAAATGTCTGTCTTCCTTTCCACGAGATGTAAGATTTACAGATGGTAGTTACTATGTTTTACACATTTATTTTTCTTTGGAGCTCTACCCCATTATTTTGAACACGGCAGAAGTGAAATTAATTTTGCTAACTATATTTTAAAATGGAAAAATTCACTGAAGCTATTTAATACAATAATTCTTTGTTTCATAAGGAAAGAAAATCAGCAATAAATTGATGTAAACAGTCATGGAAAAACAAAATTATTTCATTCCATTTTGTTTAATATATATCTGCATATATACTCATATTTTTCCAAAATCACTAGTGTTTATGACCATGAATTTTCAATGAAAGCAGATATATTTTATAGAAATGCCCTAATGCCTATGTGTTTATTAATATAATGTTATGAGAGCTTGTTTACTTCATGAGTATTAATTGTGGCTTTATTCTCACTTTATATTAATATAACTGAACATACAATGTTGATTTTTACATTGTTTTGTATTATATCATAATACTTTTTAGCAACAATAAATCTAGCTTGATTTAGAATACATTAATACAAGCAGAACTACAAATTAATTTGAAGGTTAGTAAATATATCGAAACCACAATGCAACAGACTAATAGGCCCTAGTATACTATGAACTGTCTGTATTGTTATTACTGAAGCTTCTATTAGCTCTCCTCTAAGCAGACTCATTTGACTGGAAGAAAATTGGCTCAATATTAATGTGTCACCTATTATGCTGTACTTTAAGGAAATGAATATCAGATTTGTACATGGCCACTGTGAATAAGAAGGATGGTTATATACATTTCTTATAGGAAGTCCGAGGTAATTTACAAGACTAACTTTTCTCACACCAAAAGTAAACACATTATTGATGATGTCTCTGTGAACAGATACTTTGAGCAAATTCCCTTTAAGTTTTTTAAATGTAAAATATACATTACGTTGGTGCAAAAGTAATCACAGGGAAAGAGAATCTAGAGAAGTTCGACTTAAAAAATAATCCTAAATCTTTTGATTAACCCATTGGATGACTTGACTAAGCTTTTTGAATTTCAGCCGTCTCTTTCTGACATCTTATAGCAATGGAAATCTTATAACGTACAGTTGGTGAGGAGCAGTAGAGGATGAATACTATGTGGAGCTAATTTTTTGCTCTATGATCCTGGTTTCTTTTCTCATTAGCACAAGGTCGAATACTCAGTTATCTTCTCTATGTTTGAAGTTCAAAGTGAACGTTAGCTGAAACAATGGCCCGAATTCCTGTCAGAAAATCTGCAGATCACAAATGAAATCAATTTGTATAATGAAACGCAAGCCATACAGGTCAAATTAATGGTCAATAAATTTAGTCATGTAAAATTATAGTAAGAGTAAAAATTCTTAAAACCTAATTTTTTTATATAAAATAAATCTTTTGGGAAAACAATTTGATTTCTGACTGGCAATGATGAAGGGCAGAAATAAAACTGATTAACAGTGACCACTGATAACTTTTTGGAAATTATTATATGATTTTCCTGAAAAAACAACACATACTCTGTGGTAATTGGAAGGCTACTCTGTGAGCTGCTGTGATAGGTAGGTAGCTGGGACATATAAGATGAAAAACTGAGATCAGCCCAATACAATGAAATTTCTAGAAAACTAGGCTAATAAATGTATAATGAGGACTGACCTTAAGTAGTTTCAGACTACACATGTTTGAAGGCGGTATTCATCTACAACTCTCATAGTTATTTTTATCTCGTAATTATTTTTCTTAGCATAGAATCTTTTTTGTTTGTTTGTTTTTGAGATGGAGTCTCACTCTGTCACCCAGGCTGAAGTGCAGTGGCATGATTTCAGCTCACTGCAACTTCCACCTCCCAGGTTCAAGTTATTCTCCTGCCTCAGTCTCCCCAGTAGCTGGGACTACAGGAGCCTGCCACCTGACCTGGCTAATTTTTGTATTTTTAGTAGAGGTGGGGTTTCAACCTGTTGACCAGGCTGGTCTCAAACTCCTGACCTCAAACGATCCACTCACCTCGGCCTCCCAAAGTACTGGGATTACAGGCATGAGCCACTGCACCTGGCCCCTTTTTATTTTGAGAATCATACGGAGGCCATTAAATCTCAGACATCTTAGTAATATTTTACTCCCTTTGAATTACATTTATTTAAACATTAGAGTCACTGGAATTAAAATTAAGTCTTTAAAAACATGTCAGTAAAATCTGGACAGGTGAAGATACCAGTGAAGTTCACTGTCTTTGAGGTGGGCCTTATGTAGCTTTCTGAATATATTTTACAAAAGCAAATAAGTTAAATGAAAGGAAATAATTATAAGTGAAGCTTGTGTTCACATTTAAATTTTTCACTTTTACATAATAGTGCATAAAATTTGTTGAGTGATCATTTAACACCAAGCTTTCTACATGCAATGTTTCATTTAGTATTCCAACAATTTAATGTAGTAAGTCATCTTAAAATCTCCAATTTTATAACAATGAGTTAAGTGATTATGTTATGCACCTGATAAGTAATGGAGAAGATTTTGAACCAAAAGATTGACACCAGAACCTATGTAATTAAGTCATGATGCTTTTCAGAAAACTTGAGGATCCTAATTACCTCTCTTACTGGCATTTGCTTTGCCTTTAATTTCAGGGTAGAAACATTTATAATATAAATTACAAATTCAAAAGAAAATGCAAAAGCAAATTGTTAATATGGTAATTAACAGTCTAACAACTTCAGTATGTTAGAGCTAGCATATTCTAGCTCTTCAGTATGTTCAGCACTCTAAACTAGCATGTTACTTGTAAAAATGAACTATATAATATTCACTTCAATTTTGATTTAATGAAAATAGTCACTTCTCACTTGCCCCCTCATAGCCAATACTTTCCTTTTTTTTTTTTTTTTTTTTTTTTTTTGTGATGGAGTCTCTCTCTGTCTCCCAGGCCAGAGAGCAGTGGCGGGATCTCAGCTCACTGCAACCTCC
Organism: Papio anubis; assembly: GCF_008728515.1. Taxonomy (NCBI): domain Eukaryota; kingdom Metazoa; phylum Chordata; class Mammalia; order Primates; family Cercopithecidae; genus Papio; species Papio anubis. The sequence continues at coordinate 23,195,231 of NC_044977.1, forward strand.
ACCTCCCGGGTTCACGCCATTCTTCTGCCTCAGCCTCCCAAGTAGATGGGACTACAGGCACCCGCCACTACGCCCAGCTAATTTTTGTCTTTTTATTAGAGATGGAGTTTCACCTTGTTAGCCAGGATGGTCTTGATCTCCTGATCTCGTGATACGCCCGCCTCGGTCTCCCAAAATGCTGCAATTACAGGCGTGAACCACTGCCCCCGATCCAGTACTTTCCTTTTAGTGTAGCTGCAAGCCTCAATGCCTTCCACAACGAAACTTTCCATGTTTCCCTCTTCATTACTTTTCTTCTTGTAAGCATTCTTTATGCTTTATTTTAGCTTATTAATTAATTGCTTTACTATTTCATATTATGTGTACCACATAATGATTTACTTCCAGTGTTTAGATACTAATTATATATACCATGTGTTTTCATATTTCCTTCAAGTTTGTTCTCTGTGACTTTGAGGTAGTCATGTCAACTCTGGCCTACGGATTTCACAAATTATCAGACTGGTCTGAGTAATTTCCACAATTCTTAGCTCTGAATGTTATAGTCTAAATCACCTTCTTCCCAAAGAGGCGAGACCTGGATGATTTTGGCCAATTGAATGAAGAGCACACTGTAATAGGTACTTGTCATACTAGACTCTATTTTTTAGACTTGGAGCCAAAGAGAGTGAAGAAACCCTGAGTATGCTGGCTCCTACAGACAGGTCAATACAGTCAGTTGTCATTCATACAGTCTAAGGAATAATTCTCTCTTTGAGAGATAAGTATACTAAATTTCAGTGAGATTTTGTCTAATTCGCAAGTCTGTATTTGCTCATTTTATTCATGAACTTTTATTAAAATAAGTAACTTTTCCAATGGTCAAAAAAATAAATAATTATAATAAATAACCTTCAACAAAATGTTATAATTTAAACACTTTTTTGTGCTATTTATTTTCCACATTTCATCTCATATTAATATTATTAAGTTTATGTTTACTATACTTGTGAGTAGTTTGAATTATTAATTTGTATATGTTTCACAGTGAAATGTTTCACTTGTCTGTACCCAAAAGTTGTATGCTAAACTGTTAAAATAAAACAAAAAGGAGATAACAGAAAAAAAGTAAAGTTTTGGTAAAGTTTTATAAAGTATATTTTTTGGAAACTATTTTTTAGATTATGATTTGACACTGAATGAATGATGGCTGTAGTTATAAAGTTTCAGAGCTTATTAAGCTGACTTTGAAATATAAATTAGTAAATTACTCAATATGACATAAAATAATAAGAACTGAAAAGAAAAACAAGTAAAAGTAGCTCAAGTAGTGTCAGTTTTTAAAAGTTGGTCTTACAATATACTTCGTATATCTGTAAGAATTTATCCTTAGAATAAGTCACCGTTTTCCAAGAGCAATTAGTGAGATTTTCCCAACACAATAAAAATCATGTTATTTAACAATCTCATCTAACTGTGTAAAAGGAAAAGTGGAACAAGGAAATATGTCCCAGATTACCAGCAACAAGCTTTGCTATTCAAATATCCAAAAAATGAAATCCAAAATAATTCATGTATCATCAAAGCAATTGCTTTCTCAAGCCAATCACCCCTAAAAGTTTTATATTTGAAAACTATACTTGGAATATTTTCTAAATTGAATAAAAGATCTCTTTTCCTCAGGATGGGCATGAGAAAATCAAGAAACATTTTCACTAACACTAACAAACATTTTCTTTGGCTCATGCTTTAATTATTTGCATTCCAGTGGGCATTCTTTACTCCAGATGGAGTGTAAAATATCTTAGTCTATACTTGAGTTTCTCACATGTGTCTACTTATTAAATTTTATTTATTTCACTAGTTACATATCATATTAGTTGCAATATTTCCTGTAACAATAAATTCATATAATCAAACAGTAAATTAATATTAATATCCTTTGACAATAAATTAATATTAATAAATATTTCCTTTAATAATAAATTAATAACTTTCAATAAACACTGTAACTTTTATGAATCAGACTGAAAAGTCCTAAGATCAATAATTTAAGCCAGATATGATCATCTGAGACTATAATCTCAGCTACTCAGGAGGCTGAAGTGGGAGAATTGCTTGAGCCCAGGAGTTCCAGATTACAGTAACCTACGATAGCACATATGAGGCCTTACGTGATTTTTCACCCGCCTGGATGAAAGGCAGGTGACTTATCCTGACTCAACTAACTTGGCATTCCTGTATCTTTACGACTCTCTTAAAATTTATTTGACAAAGAAATGACTGTGGGGATCTATTATGTACTTATGATATTTTATTGTTTAACTGCTTTTCTGCACTCTGTTAAATGGCATCGCCCACTATACTTAACTCTTCACAGGTGGATTGAAATTTTATTCTGACCTTCTAAACATGAACACAAAGAAAGCTTTGTTTTAGTTGGACTTCTAAAACAGTGAAAAAAAAAAAAAAAGAACAAACTCCATGCCTTCATCTTCAAAATAACAACTTTGTGTTATAACTGTATTTCCATATACAATTGCTGTGTCTGTCTTTTCCTGTGCCATCATCATGTTAAAATTATTGAGAAGAAAAATACTGTCCGCAAATTCCCCCCCTTTTTTTTTTTGCTTCCATTTCTTGGTTATGTTTATAGATTTATTCATCCTTTTTAATTGTAGAATTTTTGCCATGTTACAAAATATTCATAATGGGATTTAAAGTAAAATTGTATTTCATGTATAGACAATTTGGGAAATTGACAGACAAATTTTTGGCAGTGAGTATCCTAATTTAATAATAATCTGCTTCTCTATATCTTTAATACTTAATTTATTTATATATTTTATAACTTTTATAGAGTTTCTATACTTTTTTTTATAAGTCAATACCCAGACATTTTCTTGCTTTTAGAAATGGGAGCTATTTTTCCCATTACATTCTCAAAGATATGATTTTTTTACTTTTGGAGTAGAAAAATGTTTTTGTTTATTTATGCCTAACCACTAAATTTTCACAATACATTTCGTAGTAATAAATTAGCTACCATATAATCTTCAAGGAATATGATTTTCCTTTCTTGAAGTAATATCTGTGTTTCTATCTAATGTCATATTGACTACAATTGTCAAATAGTGTGAAATGTCATTTGCCTTACTGGAAAATTTATTTTGTTTCCAGTTGTAATTGAAATCTTTCTTGAAATTTACTATTAAAAATAATACTGAATGATTGCCTGAGGTAGACTTTATTTTATCATTTTTATTGGTACTATTAATGACTACTTTGCTAGCTTTTGTTGTTAGTTTTAAATGTAAATGGATTCTAAATTTTATTGAATACTTACTCAAGAACTATGGAAATGGTTTATTTTTTATATATATTTATTACTGCCGATGGATTCTACTATTACATCTTCTAATCTTGAACAATCTTTGAATCTCTGAAAAAATACATTTCCATAGTTTTTTAATATCTCTGTTAGTCTTTGCTAATGTTGCATGTATTATTCATATAATTATAAATATATTATATTTTTTATAGTTTCTCATTTGATTTGCATTATCTAGATATCTAACAATAATTTCCTGTAATCTGAAAATGTTTTAATAACTTAAGAATTGGCCACATAAAATGATTTGCAATTGCATAGCCCAGGAATTTTTCTAATGATAATTCCATAACAACTAATTTATGCAATAGTTATATTAATACTACTAAATTTCAAATCTATAATGACATATTTGTATATCTATCTTTTATTCATTTCATTTAAACCATAATGACCTCTTTCTTGTTTTTTAAATAAATCAAGTTGTTCCAGATCATACTGTCTGTCTGCAATTGCAATGACTCCTACCTGTAAATTTCACCACTACCCGTATTGGAATACCTCACTTTCTCACCTCATTAAGACATCTGCTTTAATGTTACTACTTAGAGAGGCTTTCCCTGACCACTGTTCTATCTAAAGTAGCACTCCTATTTATTTTTATTCAAATCCCCTCCTTAGTCTAACACAAAGACATAGCTTTGTTAGACTTTCCATTAATTTTGGAGTCAGCTTTACTGTGTATAGTCATTGAAAATAATCTAAGCCATTAATATTTAAATTTTATCAGCATTGTTGTTAATCTAATATGCCACTGTTTATATTCTTTCTCAAATATGTATGTATGTTGTTATAGACCTTGTCTTATTAATCTCATACTTTTTATTCTTTTATATTTTGTATAAAAGATTATATAAAAGATTATTGCTGTTTGTGTTTTTTTCTATTTTCTTAGTCTTTTCATTAATCTTGGAGTCAGCTTTACTACTATGCATAGTCATTGAAAATAATCTATACCATTAATATTTAAATTTTATCAGTATTGTTAATGTAATATACCATTGTTTATATTCTTTCTTAAACATGTATGTATGGTGTTATAGTCCTTGTCTTATTATTAATCTCATACTTTTTATTCCTTTATATTTCATAACTAAACTCAAGTTGTTGCTATTTTTTTTTCTATTTTCTTAGTCTTTAATCTACTTTCTTAAAGTTGCTCAAAGAAGTAAAAAAAGTGGCAAAACTCAAGGAAAAAATGTGTAAACAAAATGGAAATATTGATAAACAGCTGAAAGTCCTAAAAAGAAACCTGAAATACATTATAGAGATGAAATGTACAATAACTACAATGAAATATTCACTAGAGATATTCAAAGGTAGATTTAGGCAGGCGGAAGAATTGGTGCAATTGAAGACAGGACAATAAAAATTATCATGTCGGCAGGGCGGGGTGGCTCAAGCCTGTAATCCCACCACTTTGGGAGGCCAAGGCAGGCAGATCACGAGGTCAGGAGATTGAGACCAACCTGGCTAAAACGGTGAAACCCCGTCTCTACTGAAAAAAAAAAAATACAAAGAATTAGCTGGGCGTGGTGGCGGGCGCCTGTAGTCCCAGCCACTTGGGAAGCTGAGGCAGGAGAATGGCGTGAACCCTGGAGACGGAAGTTGCAGTGAGCGGATATCGCGCCACTGCACTCCAGCCTGGGTAACAGAGCGAGACTCTGTCTAAAAAAAAAAAAAAAAAAACAAAAAAAAAGAAAAAAAAATTATCATATCCGATGAACAGAAAATGAATTGAAATGTGGACAGAGCCTAAATAACTTTGGGAGAGTATGGAGCAGACCTACGTATTGTGGCAGTCTTCTAAGGAGAAGAGAGAGGAAAAGTACCAGAGAAAACTATTTGAAGAATTAATGGCTTAAACCTTGATAAAATATGTAAATATAAGCATCCAAGAACCTGAAGGATAAAAGTAAACAATACCAATGAACACAATAACCAAACTTCAGAAGCCAAAGACAAAGACTCTTGAAAGCAGCAAGAGAGTAGTACCATTACACACAAGTGAAACTCAGTCAGAATTTTAGCAGATTCCTTATCAGAAACTTTGGAGGTCAAAAGATTAATAATCAGCCAGTATATTCAAAGTGCTAAAAGAAACATCCCGTCAACCTCAAATCTCATATTTCACAAAATTGTCCTTCAAAAATGAGGGAGATAGTATGAATTTCCCAGGTAAACAAAAGCTAAGCGAGTTTATTACTACTACATCAGCTCTACAAGAAATGCTTGAGTCCTACAGGATAAAATGAAAGGATACTACACAACAACTTAAAGCTATAAAAGATTTCAATAAAGAGAAATGCACGGGAAATTATAAAAGTATTACTGTAACAAGCTTTGTAACTCTACTTTTTTTTAAACATAATGTTAGAGGTTAAATATTTTCTAAAAATATTCATCTAAAAATTATTGTAATTTTAGTTTGTGGCTCTATATTTTGTTTTCTATATAATTCAAGATACTATTGCATTTAAAATAATTATCAGCATATGTTTTGAAGTACTTAACAAATATGTAATTTTATGACATCAAAACTGAAAGCGTTGGAGATGAAGCTGTAAAGGAGCAAACCTTACATGCATTATTAAAGTAAAGCTGGTATAAATTTAAATGAGTGTTTCCCCCTTGTAGCCACAAATAATATATACAGAGAATATAATTTAAACAATATAATACAAAAATTCAACTAAATGTAAAGTTGGCAGTAATACGAGAAATTAGGGACAAAATAATATAAGGCACACCCATATAAGGCACACCCCAAACAAATATCAAAATAACATAAGTCCCTTCTTATTAGTATATGTAAATAGATCAAACCCTCCAATCAAAGACAGAGTTTGGCAGAATGAATTTAAAAAATGATCTAAGGCCAGGAGCGGAAGCTCAGCCCTAGCACTTTGGGAGGTCGACGCATGTTGATCACTTGAGGCCAAGAGATCGCTACCAGCCTTGCCAACATAGTAAGACCCCATCTCTACTAAAAATACAAAAATCAACCTGGTGTGGCAGTACACGCTTGTAATCCCAGCTAGTAGGGAGGCTGAAGCACAAGAATAACTTGAACCTGGGAGGCACAGGTTGCAGTGAGGTGAGATCATGCCACTGCACTCCAGTCTGTTACAGCAAGACTCTAGTAAAAGAAAAAAGAAAAGAAAACTAAAAAAAAAAAAATAAAAATAAAAATTAAAAATTAAAAGAAATCTAAGTCTGCTGTCTGCAAAATACACAATATTTTGAAGGTGAAATGATGGAAAAAGATATTCCATGGAAATAACCCAAAGAAAGCAGAAATGGCTAGAATTCCTACATCTTCAATTTTTTGGAAGAGTTTGAAAAGGATTGACATTAGTTCTTGGTATGTTTGTTAAAATTAATCAGTGAAGCCCTCAGGTATGGGCATTTCTTTGTCAAGAAGTGTTTGGTTACTGATTCAATCTACTTAAAAGTTATAGATCTATTCAGACTTTCTATTTCTTTGTGATTCAGTCTCAATAGTTGTGTTTCTGTGAATTTGTTAATTTCATCAAACTTATCCAATTTGCTGGCATAAAATTTTTGACAGTACTTTAATATTCTTATTGCTCTAGAATTGATAGCAACATTCACAATTTCATTTCCGATCTGAGCAACGTGAGTCTTCTCTATTTTTTAGTCCATTTATCTAAGTTTGTCAATTTTGTTGATCGAATCAAATAACCAAATTTTGATTTCATTTATTTTCTATATTATTCTCCTAGTCTCTATTTTATCTCTCATCTAGTCTTTATTAATTTCCTTCTGCTAGCTTTGAGTTTACTTTGTCCTTCATTTTTTATTTTTCCTTAAGTTGTAAGCTTAGGTTGTTGAGACTCAGGCTGAAAGTGCTAGTGTGCTGGGTGGAATCTGGAGCCTATATCTTCAGGGGCTAGCCTGGAGTCTGAGTCCAAAGGTACTAACCTAATGAGTAGCGCTGTGGGATTCAGCCTGCTCTTGAAAGATGGGCAGAAGCATGTGGCTTTGAGCGCCAGCCCAGTGCTGGTAGGAGGGAGGTCTGGAGCCTGGAGCTACTGTGTTTGGCCTGGTGGTGGGACAGCCTGGTCACAATATCTGCCTTACTGTCCAGGGCAGGCCTGAAGACTCAGTCCATGAATCCTGGCTTGGAGTTTGGGGCTCTGGAAGCCTACATGGCATTGGATTTTAATGGGATGGGCCCAATTTTGAGCCCAATACCAAAGACACATTATAAGAAAAGAAACAAACAAACAAAAAAAAGCCAAATAAACAAAAACACAGAACAATATAACCCCTTATGAACATTGAAGACTATCAAACGAAATTTAGCAGAAAAATGCATCTCACAAAATAGGTGAAAATATTTTTTCAAATATTTATCTGATAAGGAGTTAATATGCAGAATATATAGATAAATCCTGAGGCAAAGACCAGTACTCACTTCCCTTTCCCTCTCTCATGTGAAGAGTATCTTTCTCCATGCTATGCTGCTAGGTTTGTGAGAAGGGTGATATGAATTGTGTAAATCTGTCCTTCCTACACTCTTTAATGCATATTTTCTTAGTTCTGTGCTACAATCAGGTGCTATAATCTCTCACCTAGCTTCCTTAGTTTTGTGAACTTGTTCAAATTTATGTTTCCGTGGGGAAAGAAGAAGAGGGAGTACTTCCAAATTCAGTTCATGAAGCCAGATGTGAAAGTGGAAACATTACTACCAATTTTACAGAAAAAAAAAAGAGAATTATGAGACTGCTATGAACAAAACAGATAAAGGTAAGTTGATTAATGGCTGCAAAAGTACAATTAGATAGAAGAAGTAGATTCGTGTTTGGCAGCGCAGTAGGTTGACTATAGTTAATAATAATTCACTATATATATCAAAACAGCTACAAGATAGAATTTGAAATGTTCCCAACACAAAGAAATGATAAATGTTTGAGGTGATGGATGCATACAAGTACACATTTTATGCATGTCTCAAAATATCATATGTACCCCCTAAGTATGTACAATATGGATATGTTCATAGATAACATCATATATTCATATGTTAATGAATATATGCACAGAAAATACTATGAACAAATATATGCCAACAACTTAGATTACTAAGATGAAATAGACAAATTCCTAAAACACAAACTCAGAACAAGAGTCCTCAACCCCTGGGCCACAGACCACTATTGGTCTGTGGCCTGTTAGGAACTCAGCTGCACAGCAAGAGGTGAGCTGTGGGCAAGTGAGCGTGACTGCCTGAGCTCCACCTCCTGCCAGATCAGCAGCAGCATTAGATTCTCAGAGGAGTACAAGTCCTGCTGTGAACTGCACATGCGAAGGACCTAGGGTGCGTGCTCTTTATGAGAACCTAATACTTAATTATCTGAGGTAGAATAGTTTCACCCCAAAACCTGCTCCATTCGTTTAAAAATTGTCTTCCACAAAACCAGTCTCTGGTGCCAAAAAGGTTGGGAACCGTTGATTTTAGAAATAGAAAACCTGAATGAACCCATAACAATAAGGAGATAGAATCAGAATCAAAAATCTCCTCACAAACTAAAACCCTGAATCTGATGTCTTCTCTGGTACATTTTGCCAATAATTTCAAGAAGAACTACCATCAATCCTACTCAAAAGTTTTCCAAAAAATTGATGAGAAATGAGCACTTCCTAAGTCATTTTATGAGACCACGTTACCCCATCACCAAAGGCATTGCAAGAAAAGAAACAAACAAACAAAAAAAAACAAAGAAACCCCAAAACACAGAACAATACCCCTTATGAACATTGAAGACTATCAAAGCAAATTTAGCAGAAAAAGTCATCTCACAGAATAGGAGAAAATAGTTTTCAAATGTTTTTCTGATGAGGAGTTAATATGCAGAATATATAGATAAACCCTAAAACTCAACAATGGCAACAACGAACATCCCAATTAAAAAATAGGCAAAGAACTTGAATAGATAGTTTTCTAATAAAGTTATACACATGGCCAGTAAGCACATGAAAAGAGGTTTAACATCACGAATCGTTGGAGAAATACAAATTAAAACTACATTGAGGTGCCACGAAATACTTATTAGGATGTCTACTATAAACAAATAAATGAACAGAAAACAGAAAATAGCAAGTGTTTGCAACCATGTGGAGTAGTTGAAAAGCAAGAAAATTCTGGCACATACTACAACGGTGATGAATCTTTAGGACATTATACTGTGAAATAAGCCAGTCTCAAAAAGACAAATACAGTATGATTCCACTTCTGTGAGATACTTAGTGTAGTCAAAATTCACGGAAATAAGAAGTAATATTGTGGTTTCCAGGGGTTTGGGAGAGAAGAAATGTGAATTTAGTGTTTAATAGGTATAAATTTAATGTGAATTGAATGTTTAATGCTTTAGTTTTACTAAATAGAAAGAGTCGTGGAAAGGTATGATGTTGATGATTGCACATTATGAATGCATTTATTATCTCTGAACTGTACAGTTAGAAGTGGTTAAGAAGGTACATTTTATGTTATGCAAAATTCGTTACAATTTTCAGGATAATATTTAATTATAATATTATAGAGTAATTGATTTCCACACCTTCTTGCCACACCTAGAGGGCTACAGTATAACAGGATATTATTAAATACATTTGAAAAAGCCACAAAACACAAACTCTAGGTTGGAGCTCTCCAGGATGCCCAAAGATAACAGGGGCCAAACCAAAATCCCCACAGGCAGAATTTCTACCATCTGACACCTACAGTTACATAAAATAATTAACACAGCCCAACTCCCAGTCAGTTTAGCAAAGTACCCACTAAAGGAATATTTACCTCAGTTTTTCTACCCAATAAATGACCTCTGACTTTTCTAAAAATTTACAAAGTATGCTAAATGTTAAGAAAAAATAATTTGAATAGACAAAGCAAGCATCAGGACAAAACTCATCTGTCATAGATGTTAGAACTATCAGACAAGGAATTAAAATGATTACAATTAATATGCTAATGGATTTAATGGTAAGGTAGAAAGTATGCAAAAACAGATGGGCCGTGAAAGCAGAGGTATTAGACAAGAAAAATTCTAAAGCAAATAGAAATCAAAAGCCCTACAATAAAAATAAAGAATGCCTTTGATGGACACATGTGGAGACCGGACACAGTCGAGGAAAGAATCAATGAGCTTGAAAATAGGTCACTAGATCCTTCATAACTGACATACAAAGAGAAGAAGAAGAATAAAAAAGCATAATGAAAATCTCAAAACTGACTGTCAAGAAGTGTAATACAATTTAAATGCTGAAACATGCACATAATAATTTGAATATCTGTGGTAGAATAATGAGAATGGACCAGAAGAAGTATTTAAAGAAATAATTATGGATAATGCTAAAAATTAATGATATATGTGAAAATATAAATCCAGGAAGTTGAGAGAACACGAAACAGGATAAAAATGAAAAATGCGCACCTAGGCATTTAGTAGTCAAACTGCATTCAAACCAAAAGCAATGTGAAAATCAAGAAAGAAACAAGGGGAGAAAAATCTTACTTATTGAGGAACAAGTATAAAAATTGTAGTGCCTTTTTGTCAGAAAGCATGCATGCATTAAGAGACTGACTTACAACATTTAAAATGCTGAAAGAAAAATTCCAGCAATTTAGAATTCTATATCTACAGAAACGTATTTTAAAATAAAAGGGGGAACAATCAAAAAGTAAAAAAAAATTAATCACCCAAGATGTGTCCAATAAGAAATTAAAAGAAGTTCTTCAGGTAGAAGAAAAATAGTATCGATTAATTTGAATGTACATAATAAAAAAGTAAAAAAAATAATTAAAATGAATTATTGTATACAATTTTTTAGAAATCTTAACTCTAAAATACAGATATTTAAAACAGTAACAATGTGTTGAATGATTATAGAAAATGAATAATTGAAATGGATCATAGTAATGTCATATTAATTCTTTCAATCCATGAACACAGGCTATCTTTCCATTTATTTGTGTATTTCTTTCATCAATGTTTCCTTGTCTTCAATATACAAATATTTTACTCCCTTGATTGAATTTACTGATTTTTTTTTTTGGTGCTACTATAATAGGGATTGTTTTCTTAATTTCTTTTATTGGGTAGCTTGTTATTAGTGTACAGAAATGCAATTGGCTTTTGCATAATCTTGTATTATGCAATGTATAGGATTTGTTAATCCTAACAATTTTTTCGTGGAGCCTTTGAAATTTTCTACATACAAAATGATGTTGTATTAGTTTGTTTTCACACTACCGATAAAGACATACCTGAGACGAGGCAATTTACAAAAGAAAAGGTTTAATTGGATACAATTCCAGATGACTGGGGAGGCCTCGCTATCATGGCAGAAGGCAAGGAAGATCAAGTCACATCCTACAAGGGTGGCAGCAGGCAAACAGAGAGTTTGTGCAGAGAAAGTCACATTGTAAAACCATCAGATATCATAAGACTCATTCACTATCACGGGCACAATGCAGGAAAAGCCTGCCCCCATATTTTAGTCATCTCCCACTTGGTTCATCCCGTGGGAACTGTGGGAGTTACATTTCAAGATGAGATTTGGTCTGGGACACAGTCAAACTATATCAAATGTCATCTGCAAACAGAGATAATTGTACTTCTTTCTTTACAGTTTTGATACCTTTTACTTCTTTTACTTGCTTAATTGCTCTGGCTAAGACTTCCAGGACTATGTTGAATAGAAAGGCAAGAGTGGACAACCCTGCATTGTTCCTCATCATAGAGAGAAAGGTTTCAACTTTTTGTTGTTTGGTATGATGTTAGCTCTGGACTTGCCATATATGACTTTTATTAAGTTGGCATACATTTCTTTCATACCTAATTTGTTGGATTTTTTTTATGAAAGGATGTTAAATTTGTGAGATATATTTTCTGCATGTATTAAGATGACCACAGGATTTTCATACTTTGTTACTGTGATATATTATGCTTGTTAATTTGAATATGCCAAAACTTCTCTGCATTCCAGGGATAAATCCCATTCGATTATGGTATATGATTACTTTAATATGCTGTTAGAATCAGTGTAGTAATATTTTTTGAGGCACTATGAAGCACCTTGTTAAAAAAAATTGATCATAGAGAAATGTATTCACTAAACTGAGCTGGTTGAATTTATGTGCAATAGCTTGTATTGGCACAGGAATAAATTTTTACCTATGTCCTCTTGCTATATAACTTTGTTTTTCCTGAGTCCAACTTGAGAATCAGAATCATGATTTTTCTTTTGTGGAACATTCAATAATTCTGTTACTCTTCTTAACCAAAAATATGCTGTTAGTACATTTCTATTTATTCATTTTTATTTATTTATTTATTTAATTTATGGAAGTGATGACGGTGGATAAGATCTGTTGAAATACTTTTTTCACTAGTAAAGAAAACTACTCTAAAGCCTGAATTAGCTGTCCAAATTGTCAGTTTACTCATTTCCTGAGATGATGCTTTGAAAGATAAGCAGAATCAGATATTCAACTCTTAAAAATATTATTAAGTTTTGCAGGGCATGGTAGATTCTAGTTCACATAATTCAGTAGCAATCTATTATTAACTTGAAATATTAATTTATTTATTTTAGTGCATGTTTTCATCTGCAAAATGGCTCCCAATTGTTACAGAAAATAATTTTCTCAACTACTATATACATTTTCAACTAAGAATAAAAATGATATATTGGGTGAAGTATTTTTAGCATTTCTTATTTATTCAATATTTTAGAACATTCTGGAATATATCGAAATGTGTGAGAGTGAATTCAAAGACAAAATTACAGAATCCATTAAAATAAAGTATTTGTAATTGTACTTGGGGATTTGAAATGAATTTTTCTCCTTGTCTTCTCTCCTTAATTCACATTATCTGAAAGTTCCTTCCATTCCTTAGTAGCTAAACTTTGGGAAGATAAAAAAGAAATGAGTGTTGTCATTGTTGTAGTAAAGTGTGTGTGAAACTTTGGGTCACTCCTCATAATGGTGGACACTGATCGTCATTATGGGACAATATGTTGTGACTGAGCAACACTATGGTGAGAATATTTATCCACATGCATGTTTGTGTGTGTGTGTGTGTGTGTATGTTGGATGCACTCTAGCAAATCTCCACTAATCAATCTAATCACATCATTTTCTTCCTACCATATCTATGAGTAGTATCCTCACATCATTTCTGACTTCTTTTCAGTGCATCATATATTTCCTTAGATATTCTGTGCTTCAGGATGTCCTTCAGTTTCTTTATTTTCTCATACTTTTGAAAGCAAAAGATTTGTAATATCCTCAGTATTGTGCCTCTTGATCTGGCAGACAGATTAAGTCCTATGAAAAGTTTCTCTATTCTTGACATAACTAGGAGTAAATGCTTTGTATATAAAATATATGAGTAAAATAAAAGAATATACAGAGATTTAAAATTGAACATAACATATAAATCACCAAATACATGCATATCCACAGCTCTTTATTTTATTCATTTATTCTGTCATTTTATTTTTTGAGCTTGTAGAATGTGTCAATGGTCTGCTGAGAATCTAACACAGTCTCTTTTACAGAGAACTCATAGGCTGGTGGATGACAGACTCAAAACCGCAAGCTATGAGAGTGCAAAGACCAATATGCTGAAAGGGCTGTTCAAGTTCAAGGAAAAGAGCAAGTGGATGAAAATACTAGGTTGTTTCTAAAAATTAAATCAAAATTTTAGTTAAGAATACTGTGATTATTTCTTGTTGCATAATTTTCTTAGAGGCTCTGAAACAAAAAATTACTTTTTTATAGAGACATTGAACGCTAAATTTAGTCCACTTGCTTTTGTTTAACTGCTCAATTCACATCTTATAAAAGTGTCAAATACCTTATAGACAATACTGAAAATATAATATTTAAGTACATACTTTTTGTTTCAATGCATTTTTCACACTTTAAGAATCTAGAAATTGTAATTTGAGTTATCTTGTTACTTTATGTCTAGCCTAACTCAAGAACTAATGAGTAAAATTAATAATGTTTATAATCAAGTCTCAATGTTTTAATATTTAACATTCAAATTAGAATAGATAAAAGGTAAAAAAATCTTTTCTAATATTTACATTTACTCACTCTTCTCATAGCTCAAGTGTGCACAAACACATATTTTACTCTATCCAGTTTACCGCACAGGTAACATTTTAGTTAAGCCTGCAGAAATTAACCTTGTTTTTTTTTTGTTTGTTTGTTTTCAGACTTCCATGATGACACTTTTGCTGCCAGTCTTTTGTATACTTTCTTAAGGAAAACAAAAACAGTATCTGGTGCCTTATGCCTAGAAATGGAGTGTTACCTGCAGTAGCAAGGTGAATTCAGATTTCTGAACAAAAGATTTGTGATTGTACTTGCTTCTCCTTTATGGACTCTACCTTGGTTTGAGCGCTCCGTTCAATTTGGGATTATAAAAGCCTGAAAGTAATCACAAGGTGAATTTCAATAAATTGAATTTATGATATGTGTGAAGGATAATTTGCTGACAGCTTTAAATTGTAAGCACTTCTTTCCATTGTAAATATAGCCAAATTGCCTTGTTTTCCTCATAAGAGATTTAGCATCTTGAAACAAAGATTTGCTATCAAACACGCTCTCCAGCAAACATCTGCTTCCTGTCTCTAAAGCCCTGAGACAGGTGAAACAGAACTTTGTAACGTTATATAAGCTTTGTTTTAAAGCTTTGGCAATGGAGAGGAACTTATTCATTGCATTTGTGTCAGTAAAAGAATGAACATTCTTCTTAAAAAGTAAAAAATAAAAATATAAAAAGTAACAACATCAGACTTGTTTTTAAATATATATGTCTATTTGGAGTACGGAATCTGGCCCAATATTAATCTGATGCTACACGCATGGTAATAAAATATGTCATTTTCACTTTCAGGCTGCTTGAAATTTGTGTTTAGTGCTTCGAGAGATTCACTAGGTATATATGCATAAAAATATGACCACATATTATCAAAGTTATAAATGTATAGAGAATCTCTTCTCTGCAGGGCGCTGTGAGCTATGAATATTCACTTGTCAATATTTATAGAATTATGGAATGTTAATAGAAAATGCTATGCCAAAAACAGCATATAAACTAACAAAGTTGACAACGTACATGAAGTCACCAGGGACCTGGTAAATGCCTTTACATATCATTGGATTAAAAAAACGTTCAAACTGTGAAAATATTAACTTTAGGAAAGGATGTGGAGCAAATTGGAAGTTTTATGAATTGCTGGTGAGAGTATGAATTGCTACAACTACTTTACAAAACCACTTGACATTTTTTAGTAAAGATGAAGCTACCTGTATAGCTAATCGACCCCTAATCATATACCTTAGAGTAACTCTGTCAAATAGGAATATAATTCAATCCTCATATGTACATTTAAATTTCCTGATAACTACAATTTAAATTTACTATAGCCTCATTTAAAAAATAGAGGATATGGTCTGGGCTCAATGTCTCACATCTGTAATCCCAGCACTTTGGGAGGCGGAGGCGGGTGAATCACAAGGTCAGGAGTTCAAGACCAGCCTGGCCAAGATGGTGAAACTCTGTCTCTACTAAAAATACAGAAGTTGCCAGGCGTGGTGGCCGGTGCCTGTAATCCCAGCTACTGGGGAGGCTGAGGCAGATAACTGCTTGTACTCGGGAGGCAGAGGTTGCAGTGAGCCGAGATAGCGCCTCTGCACTCCAGCCTGGGCTGCAGAGCAAGACTCTGTCTCAAAAAAAAAAAAAAAAAAAGAAAAGATACAAGGTTTAATAATGTATTTGATTTAACTCATATCTGAAATATTATTTCAACCTGTAATCATTATGAAAGTGTTTATATTACATTATTGTCCGTACTGTCTTCAAAATCCAGTGGGTATTTATGTTTAGAACACGTGTCAATTGGAACAACAAAATCCAAGTGTCTACTGCACTGGACATGCAACCTTAGAAACTCTTTCATTTGTGTATGGGGAAGCATGCACACGAATGTTCAGAGGAGCATTGCTTTTAATAGTCTTTATAGACCAAAGCTGAATCAGTATAATAGAGCCCTTACCAATAGCCCTGTAGGGAGAATTTGAAATAGAAAGCTACTTACAATAGCATCAGAAGTGCTGAAAGCCCTCCAAAACAAATGAGAACAATGATCCAACTCAGAAATAAGCAAAAGCAGTAAACAGCTATGTCTCTTGAGCTCGTGGAATAAAAGAAGAATACGGTACTCTTTATATGAAGTCCAAACTCCTTAGGATTACCTATAGAACTTTTAATGATCTGGACCCCATATGTCTTTTCATTTTCAAATTCAAAATATTCCTTACGTCCTCCATATGTCCCAATCATATCAACTTACATGCAATTCTGAGAACATGTTCTTTTGGGCTTTTATTTCACACCTGTGTGTCACTGCATATATAGTACAGTTGCTTGAAATGATCTCTACACACCTCCTGATCACATTCTGCTTTCTCGTACTTCAGGCAGATATAAAATCTTCAATAAGAAAACTTCCTATCTTCTACTCACCTCCCACTTGTGTTGGATTACCCACACTTCTATACAACCATAGCACCCCTAAGCATACTCTAATTTAAATACTTCTTATATCTCTTTGTTACATTGGTCTTAATTGTCAGCATTTCCTCCACTGTAGCATGTTTGAGAGTAGGTATTTCTGTAATTGCTCTATCGCCAGTTATTGGTACATAGTAGGTACTTAGGAATTAACAATTGAGATGTTAAAAAAATATGTTGTAACACAAACATACTTTTGAATTAAAATGATTTGGATTACATATGCTTTGCAAAATTATATTAGTTTTAACTATTGGGACTGTCTGTAATGCCAGATTAGCCGAAACAGAGACAAAGTGTAGTGATAATTATGACTAATCAATGAATCCTCCCCACTAATTTAGAAACATATGAATTTTTTATTTTTACATTTATATATTTATTTATTTTTGAGACAGAGTTTCGCTCTCGTTGCCCAGGCTGGTGTGCAATAGTGCAATCTCAGCTCAACACAATCTCCGCCTCCCAGGTTCAAGTGATTCTCCTGCCTCAGCCTCCCCAGTAGCTGGGATTACAGGCATGCACCACCACACCCGGCTAATTTTGTATTTTTAGTAGAGACAGGGTTTCTCCATGTTGGTCAGGCTGGTCTCGAACTCCCAACCTCAGGTGATTCACCCACCCCTCAGCCTCCCAAAATGCTGGGATTACAGGCATGAACCACCACGCCCAGCCATTTTTTTATATTTATAACTGCATAATTTATCATGGTTTGTGAACTACAAATAATGTATAAAAAGGAAAAATATAAAGTTTTTTTTTGCACAGCAGATAAATAATAAAGAATATTAAAATTTTCTTGCAGCTTTGACAACTATCCAAAAAAAGATATGATAAATATTTTTTTCCTAAATAGTAAGAGGTTGCATTTGTTTTTGAAACTTTCTTTTTTTTTTAATTATACTTTATGTTCTAGGGTACATGTGCACAATGTGCAGGTTTGTTACGTATGTATACATGTGCCATGTTGGTGTGCTGCACCATCAACTCGTCATTTACATTAAGTATATATCCTAATGCTATCCCTCCCCACTCCCCCAACCCCATGACAGGCCCCGGTATGTGATGTTCCCCTTCTTGTGTCCAAGTGATCTCATTGTTCAATTCCCACCTATGAGTGAGAACATGCGGTGTTTGGTTTTCTGTTCTTGCGATAGTTTGCTGAGAATGATGGTTTCCAGCTGCATCCATGTCCCTACAAAGGACATGAACTCAGCCTTTTTTTTTACTTTGCATTTCTTGTGTTATGTAAAAATAATTTCTACTAGGAGCTATTTATTTCTTTCATTCAATTCGGGGTGTAGGGAGACTTTTACATAACTAACTTGGCAAGGTAGTGTGACTAATGTGAAACTTTGAAATTAAACCTGAAAACTGATTGGGTTTCTCTTCCTGAATTCAGTCTAAAAGAGAGGCCAAATATTTATAAAATGAGCAGAGACTGAAAGAATATGGGGAGAAATAAATTATACCTATTTTAGTGTCATAATGCCTTTAGGGATCTTTCAAGTTTTGTTTGTTTGTTTGTTGCTTCCGTATTTAGAACAAGAGGTAAAAAGGTATTAATTCTTATCAGAAATGTTATAAACATCAACAAAGCTAGTAAGTATATTTTCTCTGGCTAGGATTATTGATGTTTGATTTTTTTGAATGAAAACCAGGGTTATTTTTCTGATAGATATCACTTTTAAATACCGAGAAAGAGAAGCCATTTGGAAATAAAGTCTTTGTAGTCTATGTGGTATGTATGTGTGAATGTGTGTGAGTGAGTGTGCCTGTGGTGGGAGTTTCATATAGATGGATCAGTTCAATTTTAACATATCTTAAAATTCTGATTTGGGGACCACAGAGGATAATATGCATTAATATAGCAAAGGCATACATAGACCCTCAGCTATTATCTCATCATTTTCACAAAAATGATTTGTTTAACTTGATAACTCCCTGTCAAAGGAGGCAGATTTAAAATATTTGCTTCATCTTTTCTATTGGCTATTTGGATAAAAAGTACTGGATGGTTTTTAACACTTTATTCACTTTGCTTTACAGATACTTATTTTGCTGAGTATAATAATGTTTTAAGTACATATAATGTCTAAAAAAAATGAAGACTTTTAAAGACCATACATGATTTTAAGGGGAAATACATTCTGACTAACACCGAATATCTAGAAATATACCCCTCTAAGTAAGATGTGTTGAAGTCTTTTTATTTCTGACATTCTCTATCTTTTCCTTCCTGGCCATTTTAGTGCTAATTGTTAAGCGCTTTTGTTTTTCCTGAAGTTATTCTGAGGAGGTTAGAGCTTGCCCTTTTTCTGGCTGGATAGAATCACTTAGCATTTTTCATAGCAAGAACCCCTGCAGGAGACTTACAGACCCGCATGCCCCAGGAGGGAGCTGGGGATCTATTCAGGAGGGATACCATGAAAATCTGTTGTCTCCATTGTTTTTTGAGTGTAAAATGTACTTCAAATTTTGTTAGCTTGATTTGTGGAACTGAAATTCCTATATCCCTAAATCTTTAGTATTTTAAATCATTAAAGTAAATTTTATGTGATTATACAAAAGTTTTGCTTAGTTTTCTAGGTGACTAAATTTAAGATATTGTTCTAGAAAGTATTTGCAAAAATATCTAATTCCCAAATTTTATGTTAACTATGTAAAAACGTATGTATATAGATGGCCAAGGTCACGTCTTGCAAATATTTTTCTACTAATGTTAAATAACGTTATCTCAAAATTCTATAAATTGCATGAAACAGAAATATATGTCATCTGATATGAATTTTTCTGTGTGGGATAATTTTTTGAGAAACAAGATGTAAGGAGTGCAATTTATGAAAATGTTCTATTTTAGGAAGAAAAATCAAAATGAAAAATATAATGCCACAAATTATTTTTTAATAACTGGTCATGTATTTAAAATAATTGGTAAATTAAGCCAGCCCTAGGTTTTTATAAAATGTGCTATTGTGTGCTGTCAGTTTGTTCATTTTCGTAAATTTTAATTCTTATCAAAATAATGAGAATCCCTTGTAAAATATATATATATATTTTTTTTCTTAAAGCTTATTAATGTTTTATTTGAGACTGCCCTGTTCCTGAGAAAAAGTCTGTAGTGAACGAACTTGGTTATTAGAAGTCAACTACCGCTATTAACCATCATTATGTAAGATTAAATAGGCATTTGATAATGACTTACAACTAAGAACACTATGCATAAAGTACAATTAATGATACTACCTGTACGTACAAAGAGTGAGCAAAATCTTATAAAATTAATTAGAGAAATAATTAAAAATGTAAATTTAAGAAATATTTCATCTTATTAGCATAAACCATTTCAATAAATTTAACTAAAATATAATTTGTACTTACAGGATTTAGCCCGTGATTAAAATGCTCATATATTCCCCCAGGATTTTTGCCATATTTTACTTTTAATTAAAGCTGAGAAACAGACAAGATATCTTGGAAGATTTTGTTGTTCTTTTATGCTACATCAGATTTCGTGTTTGTTTATATGGGTAAAGATGGGCCAGTGGCAAAAATAAATAAATGAAAATAAAAAGCCACAGAAAATTCTTTTCTCGTTGGAAAGAGAGCTTACAGCAGGAGAAAAATCTTCCCTATACATTTCATGGTAATTCAGTACTGCAGCTCTGAGCATTTTTCTTTATTTACAATTTAAAAAACTAATTGTAACACCTTTTTGTGGAGTTTTGAATTCATTTTTAGTTTGAGGCACCAGAGTATTCTTAAATCCCATAAGAAAAAAACATCTGTGTCATGTTGATTTGACTATCAAAGGATTCCAACAATTCCATAGCCATAAGCATCATTTATATTTTTATGAAAAAAAAACTATTGCATTTGGCTTCCAGATAAGAAAATAGCTCAGTGAAAATGTTGCCAACACTAGAGCCAACTGGATCTATATAATTCATATTTTCTACTTCACTACTAAGCGAGTTTAATATTTATTTATTTATTCATTCATTCATTCATTCATTTATTTTTGAGACAGAGTCTTGCTCTGTCCCCCAGACTGAAGTGCAGTGGCGCTATCTCAGCTCACTGCAACCTTTGCCTCCCAGTTTCAAGCCATTCTCCCGCCTCAGCCTCCTGAGTAACTGGAATTACAGGTGTCTGCCACCACACCTGACTTTTTTTTTTTTTTTTTAATAGAGACGTGGTTTCATTGTGTTAGGCTGGTCTCAAACTCCTGACCTCAAGTGACCTACCTGCTTCAGCCTCCCAAAGTGCTGGGATTGCAGATGTCAGGTGGCAGAAATTAATATTTTATATTATTTTTATATTTTATAATATTTTAATAATATTTTATATAAAAATTTACATAATTGTATATATTATCTTTTACACAATATATAATATTTTTATCATGTATGGAATTAAAAAGTCGAAGTTCGTGCTGACTTTTGCATAATAAGTGAAAATACTTAGTACCACTGGTAGATCATTAGTACATATTGTGACTTACCATGTGTTGGGGAATGTGAATTAACTTTGGTTTATTCTCATAAGAATAAAGCAAGATAATATTTCAAATATAATCCATACTAATACATTTCTAATCATTATTCTTCTGTTATTCCACAATTCTATCAGATACATACATTGCTTTGACTTTTATATTCAGATAAAAGATGGAAAAGAAAGATGCTTTTATTACTTTCTAAAAGCGTCTTAGTAAAATTTTAATTATTCCTTAGGTAGATTTTAACATATTTATGTAATAGGAGTCCAATTATAATGTTGGAAAATCTATAAGAGTTTATAAAATATTTTAAAAATTCTGTGACCTAGCAAAAGAGTTCAGAAAATTATGCTGAGAATCTTATTAAATATGACAAAAAGAAAGGGAAGACTTGATATTCCTGTAGGTCCAAAAGCAAATCATTTTAGCTTAACATTATTTTTATTAATGTTTCATTTTACTATTAAAAATGAATTCCTGTGGTATATATTTCAAATACTGTTTTGCTACATGAAAATATTAAACAGTTTTAAGGCATAAAATCAGGTGAATGAAATTAAATATAAAATGCAGCTAAATACAAAATGCAGCTGTGTGCTTCTTGAAAACAATCTAACTCATCAGGTACCCAAGGACAAACAGATTTATTGGCAAGATGGAAAGAAGGGGAAAAACAATAGCTGAGTGAATATAAAAATATCAGATAAGCTGTGGGATTATATATTGCATCATATAAACCTTCTGGACTGTGTCTCTAGGCAAAATATAGCTTTGTTGTCAGTTCTGCTAGTACCAACCTGCAGAATTTGGAAAGTTATCCCAAAATTTAAAATCAAAGAAATAATTAAATTATAGAAGGTAAACATGCTGCCCAACAGAAGTAGGCTAATTTTAAAAGCACACTTTACCATCATTATATTTAAATAAGGTTCTTGATCACTTGATCTGACCCAGCATGGTGCAAAGCAATTGCAGTTGCACAATATATTTGAATGAGGATTATTATAATTTACTAAGAGGTGCTGCAGGGGATTAGAAAACTTGGAAGGCCAGCACTGTACTTCCATAACAGACATCTCTGCCAGATAATTAACCTTGCTGTTTGTTTAGTATTCGCTGAATGCTTCATTACTGATTCAGTCAATTATCCAGTGGTAATGACCGCTGCAGAAGGTAGAATTGCTTAATTAAAATTATTTAGACCAAGGAGGAACTTTGATTGGGTCGTGCATATTGGAAAGGCTTGATTAATCTCAATGAGATACACAACTCATTTAAAGTCTTACTTTATTATCTGAAAATGCCAAATTCATTGTTTTTTCAATCAAAAATACAATATAATATTTTTCCTTTGCCAATTACATTAAAAAATTAGACAGCAGCAAGGGAGTAGATGAAAACAAGCCTCCTTAGTTAGAATTTTACTGTAAAAGCTTTGAAGAATAAAAGTAGAATAATATTTTATTTCCTAAGATTCAATTGACATAAATTAGGAAATCATTATTGCCCGAAGGAACGGTGTGCCTGGGCAGGCAAACTTGGCACTTTATGAGCATACCAGTTACAAGATGTAAATATATTTAATCTTCAATTTTCTTCACATTCACGGGTTAATTATCTAGTCCTTTCTTCATGTGCATTTGAACATGATCATCTAATTTTAGAATTGGTCAGTTGACATTATTTACGTATAAATCAGAATGCCATGGTATTCTTTGTCGATGAGTCAGAATTCTGGATAGAATGAATCTATTCCATTTTAGCACCAATATCAGCTCTACCATGTCTAGTTGTCTTTACTTGAGTAAAGAGCTATTTTTTGAATGAAGATACACTTCATTGTTTTGCCTCATGTCTAAGTGTAATAAGATCAAAGAATAGTATTTCATTTTCCCGACTTCTCAGCATAAAATTTCAAAAGGGGCAGTCAAGTAAGAATTGATTGTGTTTTTGGTTTGTTTTTCTTTTCTTTGGTCAAGGAAGGGATTGCTATTTGTTGGTTTTGTGTATAGTGCTTCATTTTAAAGCTCTCCAAAACTTCAAGAAGGTGCTGATAACTGCATATATTTCCCAATCATTACATTTGATGAACAAAAGGTGTTCCCAATTATGCCATAGATACATTAGGTATTCTGAACCTAACTATAATTTAGGAAATTACTCCTCAAAGGCAATGAAATGACATCTCAGCAATTATTAGATATTATGCAGATTCCTCTGTAACACTTCCCTCCCTGTGAAGCCCAAAAGTTCAACTGGCATTTCAATTGGTACTATGGAAATACTTACATTAAATCATTATATCACTTCAGATATAAATAAAAACATAAAGTGAACTAACCCTTCAGCAAGAAATTTACATGGTTATTATCACAGACTCTAAGTAATTATTCTTACTTGGTGAATTATTCTTACTTAGAAATATTCACAATGGAAATTCAAGGAAACATAGTGAGAGAAAAACACCATATAGAAAGTTTCTGCTTGTAGAGATAATCATAGGCAGACTGTTTTCCTCTATAACCAGTAATGTAATAGCACTCTTACATGCCAAAATAACAACAAAACGCAATAACAACAACCAACCAACAAACAAAAAACATAAATTTAAATCAAATGTGATGATGAGTGCATTCATCAACATTTGGTAGAATCACATATTAGCTTTTATTTTAGAATTGTATATGATTATGTTTTCTAACAATGCAACACTGTAGATAAAACAACAAGATGACTAAAATATCTTATGGATATTTTTTAAGTGTCCATGGAAACAAATTAGTTCAAAATTACTCTTAGAATATACTATATAATTCCATGAAAACATTAATGGAATTTAGAAAATACTTAGTATTCAATAATAATACAGTACACATTAAAATTTGAGGGCTCAAGATGAAGTAGCATTTGTAAATAAATTTGCTGCCTTTTATATTTGTAAAGTAACAAAGGACTAATATTAATGCCTGGACATCCAAACATAGAGATTAACAAGACAACTGAGAAAATTAACCAAAACTGCATAGTATAGAAAATAGGATAAGTGTGGAAATTCATACAATAGAAAAAAATGCTGTAATAAAAGATTACAAAAGGTATTAAAAACACTAATAACACTAACTTCTAGAACACACTTGGTTAATACAATGAGACAGAAAAAATAAGAAAAGCAATAGTAAAAGTCAAGCAAACTGTAAATGCACATAGATTGTATATATAATAAAATGTAAAATATAAAAATATTATATTAAAGGGGCAATTTCATAGAGAATAATACCTAAATCATATGCACAACAAATTGTAAAAGGAAATATGTAAATTTGAGTGATAAAGCAAAACTCTTTTCACAGATGATCTATTTGTACATACAGAAAATGAATAATATAAAATAGCTTTTATTCAACCCATTTGATTTCCAAAATTTAAAATGGCAAATTAATGATTGAACTTAATTGACAAAATCTATACATCAAAATATTAAAAAGAAAAATTAGCTGTGGCTTAAAATAATTTTGTTGCCATATACTATTTACACAAGATGTACTTAGAAAAAATAATTGTTTCAGTGCTAAGCAGCAAAAACTGAGCTGCCAATAAGCAAAAATTAGAGAATGTTGCATAGAACCTTTAATAAGAAAGTTGACTTTCTTTAAAGATATGCATAAAAAACACGAATAAAAATATATCCTATACTTGTGAAAAGTAAATATTTTAAGTATGCTCATACATCTCAAATTAATCTTTGTCTTTAGTTTAACCCAATAAAGTTTAATGGATTTCCTCAAATAAATTAACAAGCTGATCATAAAACTTTAGGGGAATAGAAAGGAAAAGGGTTAAGAATTTTTCCTATACTAGTAACAAGTCATATACACCTATTTTATAATAGTGTGGAATATGCACAATAACAGATAAATTGTATGATGGAACAAAATAGAGATTCCAGAAATAAGCCCAATCATATATAATATCCTGGTTTTGAGCTAAGTTATATCCTAAATTATTGGAGGAAAATACTCATTTAAGGATTCTGAGAGTATTATATTCACATGTTAAAAAGTAATATTGAGCCCCTACTTAATACCACACGCAAAACCGATTTCCGGTGAATTAAAGATACATCCTAGAAGAAAGGCCTTGAAACATTTCGGAGAAAATAAAGTAGTTTCAAGTACAGAGAAATCGATAGAGGCAGGAGCCAGACACATTCTAGGCAGAAAGGGGCAGGTCCCTGGCGAAACCCCACCTTCAAGCAGAAAAGTCTGAAACTGCGGTCCAAAATGAGAACTTGTATCCCTGTTTGTCCCCTCTCCCAGCTCGTTCTTTCTGGATAATGTATTTTTACCAATGGAATGTTGCCTTTTCCAAAACTACCTGGAGCCCAGTCTACCCTCGATTCTCTGCCTGTGAAGACCCTAGACTCAGTCGGCAGAGAGAGAGAGAAGGCTTGACAGGAGAGGTGCGACTTGATTTTAGAGAGACAGCTGAACTTTGGAGCAGAGACAGCCTAGCTTCTGAGAGACAACTTGATTTCCAAGAAGAGCCAGCTGGAGATGGCTGGACTCACAGCGGAAGATTACCTTTCTGTCCCTTCCCCTCTCCACGCCTCTCCGCTGAGAGCCATTTCCATTACTTAAAATTCCCTGCCTTCGAGTGTCCAGGCGACCTCACACTTCTCGGACACTGGACAAGAGCTCGGGAGCCACCGAGTGTGGGTACACAAAAAAGGCTGTCACACTGCCCCTTTGCCCTTGCTGGCAGAGGGCAGCCACCCCACATGAGGAGAGGCAGGGGGTCCAATAAGCTGATAACACCGCTGCCCACGGACGGCAGAGCTAAGGGAGCATTGTAACATATCCTCTGGGGGTTCAGAGGTCACAGGCACCCCAACCTAGGCGCCACCGCGGGGCCTGCGCAGAGCTTGCTACTGCCAGAGCCCAAAGCGGTGGATTGGATCCCACACTCGCTCATGCACACGTTCCCTCCTGAAAGGGTTTGAGCGCAGCGGGTGGAGTAAATGTGTCACCCCCATCGCGAGTCTGGCAAAGAGGTCGAGAAAAATCCTGCATCAAAATTAATGTATACAATTTAAGACGGAAAGATATAGTGACAACAAAATAGAAATACTCTTTATAATAAAAAGACATCATAAAATGTGATAAAATAAGGCATAGACTGGAGACAGTGTTTGGAATTTATAACTGACAAAATTATTACTGTCCAAAATGAAGATCACCTGGAAACTAAGTATTAAAAGATGAACAGTCAGAAAGAAAAGAAAAAAAAAGAAAACATGCCTGAAGGTCATGAACCAATGGGCAATAAACACTTGAAAAATGCTTGACTTTCCAGAGCAATGAATATTAAAACATTCATGCAATACAATTTCCAAGTCACCTATTGACCAAATATTAAAGTCCACTAAAGCTAAGTTGGCGATTTGGTAGGGAAAGAAAATTTCCGTGTATTTCCTTAATAGAGTTATATAACCACTTTGGGAATCCTTCAGTAATATCAGTCAGCTCTGAAGATAAATAAATTTAGGTCAGAAGTTTGCACTTGTGGACACATGCCCTAGGGACTCTCATGCACGTCTGCAGATATGTATCATTAAATTTACTGAAACAGGTTGGGCGCGGTAGCTCACGCCTGTAATCACAGCACTTTGGGAGGCCGAGGTGGTCAGATCACAAGGTCAGGAGATCGAGACTATCCTGGTTAACACGGTGAAACCCCGTCTCTACTAAAATTAAAACAAACAAACAAACAAACAAACAGAAAATTAGCGGAGCGTGGTGATGGGCGCCTGTAGTCCCAGCTACTCGGGAGGCTGAGGCAGAAGAATGGCGTTTACCCGGGAAGTGGAGCTTTCAGTGAGCCGAGATGATGCCACTGAACTCCAGCCTGGGTGACAGAGAGAGATTCAATCTCAAAAAAAAAAAAAAAAAAAAAAAAAAAAAAAATTACTGAAACGTTGTTTATAAAAGAAACAGAAATGACAAAAATCTGAAATGTCCCTAAGCAAATGGATTTCTCTACAGCAGTTCAAAAAATCTATCAACGTGGATTTATCTCATGAACATAATGTGATTTTAAAGGAAGCTACATACATTTGGTATGATTCCATTTAAACAGGGTATTAACTGGGAAAATGCTATATATTGATTATTCATGCAAACTGTAACATCATACAAAATGTAACAATATGTGTGAGAATTATAAACATCTAAATTAAGCAAGTGGTTATATCTCCACACGATTAAAAAATGGATTAGGAATGAATATACTCACAAATTTCATTCAATTGTTAACATTTTACTTTTTGAAGAATCTAAGATAATCATCAGAAGTGAAAATATCTGATTTAGCTGATTGTTGCTTATGTAATCATTTTATTATCTATTCCTTTACTATTTTTTTCATTATTTTGTTAATAAAATGTTTTAAGTGACATTTCATTCTTTCTTACATGTAGTTATCTTAATCTTTAATAAAAAATGCTCTTTCTCATTCCTTCATCCACTGAATCACTGAGTAAAAGTGCTAGCAAGAAAAAAAAAAAGATGTACACAAACCCACATAAATCTCATCATTTGTAAGCCAATCTAATTGTGCTGGGGTTTGAAGTCTGATCTATTGGAATTATTTGCATGAACAACTAAGACAATGCTGATAATGATAAATAAATTGTATGTGAATGGAATTAAAGAAAAGTACTACTCACAAAGGATGAAACTTTTCTGTCAGCATCATCCTTCAGCATTAATAATTTACTAGTTAAATATCTTTCGCAGATGACCAGATAATTAGCAATAATCTTAATTTAGGTCTGCTTTAGGAGTTCAATATTATAAACATTATTTTCTCCAAAACATTGTTTCTAAAAATATATATAATTAAAATATTAACAAAGGTTTACTTATATATTTTCAAGCCTAACACCCAAGACTTCTACAATCTGGTTAGATTTGAGTTTGGGCCATAATGCTGATAGACACAATCAAAAATGCCATAATCCTGAATGTTGAAATCCTGAAAGATCAAAATCCCAGAAGTCTAAATTCCAAGAATCATAATCCTGAAAGATCAAAATCCTGAGAATATAATTTGGGAAAAAAAATTTAAAATAATATCTCTTTATATTTTTGAAAGTGGATTTACTGGAGAAACATATAAATACATAGCAGAACCTTTCATAGGTCACTTTACACAAAAAAATTAGGTGAGCATAACAAATACATTTTTACAAGCATAAACACTTAGGTACACTAATGGCAGTTGCACCAGTTTAACCGTTATGAGCAGACAAACTATATTCATGAAAAGGTCAAAAACTGAAATGTATAAATGCATATAATTATGGTTGATGATTTTGTGTACCCAGTTTTATGACAACAGTTACCTGAAAATCATGAAAAACTTTATTTGGCAAAACTGATTTAAAAACCACAATGGGTCACATATGCATATACAATTGACCAAAAAACAGAGAACTCTAAAAGTTTTGCTTTTAAAAATTGCAAATGTAAATAAAATAAAAATTTTTTTTAAAAAGTCCTCTCTTACTTTACTGAGGAAGTTTCAACAACTTTATATACAAACACAATGCTTACACACAAAGCCGACATTGTGGTAGCGCACTTTTGTGGAGTTAAATGTGCACAAAGCACATAAAGCAAATTAGAACTCTCTAAAAGTCTTTACACAATGTATACCTCCAGTATTGGAAATGATGTAAACATGACATACATAGCGTAGTGAATTGGCACTATGTGTGAAGGACCAGAAGTTGTTTATGATTGAATAATTTGGCAGGGAAAATTTCTTAACATTTTTCTTCTGCATGTTCACTTCTATGATGTTTAAAACATTTGCAGTACTTCTAAGTCCTAGAGCCCAAAACTCAGCAAGCTTGGAGTTCTTATATGCAAAGTAGCAGAAGAGAGGTCCGTCCTAGCTCTCAAAATAGACTAATCTAGACTAATCTGTCTTCTGTATTCGTTCTCTCTGGGCCTTGGTCAATTGAATGGTGCCTGTCAACATTGAGGGAAGATATTGCCCCCCGGTCTACTCAGACTCACAGACTACTCTCCTTTGAAAGTCCCATCACAAACATATCCCAACCAATGCTTTCCCAGGATTCTAGGCATTCTTTAATTCAGCCAAATTGACACTTAAAGTTAAGTCCACAAGTACACCTCTTGCCAACTTGGCATCCACATGTAGTTCCTTAAACCATACTTAATTTCCAATAGAGACAATGAGGTAACTTTTGAGCACTTTTTCATATGCTTGTTGACTGCATGTATGTCTACTTTGGAAAGTGTCTGTTCATGTCCTTTGCCCACTATTTAATGGGGTTGTTTGTTTTTTGCTTGTAAATTTATTCCTTACAGATTCTGGATATTAGACCTTTGTCAGATGCATAGTTTGCAAATATTTTCTCACATTCTGTAGATTGTTTGCTCTGTTGCTAGTTTCTTATGCTGTGCAGAAGCTTTTTAGTTTAATTAGATCTTATTTATTAATTTTTGCTTCTGTTGTGATTACTTTTGGCATCTCCGTCATGAAATCTTTTACAGTTCCTATGTCTAGAATGGTATATCCTACATCACTAATCATTCGAGAATACAAATTAAACCACAATGAGACATGTCACAGCAGTCAGAATGGCTACTATTAAAAAGTCATAAATAACAGATGCTGGAGAGGTTGCAGGGAAAAGAGAAGACTTATACATTGCTGGTGGGAATGTAAAGCAGTGTGGCGATTCCTCAAATAACTAAAAACAGAACTACCATTCGACTCAGAAATCTCATTATTGGTATATACCCAAAGGAATATAAATAATTCTACCAAAAAACCACATGTATGTGTATTTTTATTGTAGCGCTATTCACCCTAGCAAAGACATGGAATCAACCTAAATGCCCATCAATAGTAGACTTTATAAAGAAAACATGGAATACTATGCAGCCATGAAAAAAGAATGAGATCTTGTCCTTTGCAGCAACATGATGGAGGCGAAGGCCATTAGCCTAAGCAAACTAATGCAGAAATGGAAAACCAAACAGTGCATGTTATCACTTATAAGTGGGAAAAACAGACCCAAAGAAGCGAACAGCAGACCCTACTTGAGGGTAGAGGAACAGAAAAAATACCTGTCATGTACTGTGCTTCGTACCTGGGTGACAAAACAACCTGTACAGCAAACCCTCATGATGCGAATTTATCTTTATAACAAACCTGCACATGTACCCCTAACCTTAAATAAAAATTAAAAGAAAGAAAGAAACAAATGAGGTAGTAATTTCACCTAACATAATACAACTTTCCTGCTTCTAACCAAAAACACACTAATCCCTTCCCAAGAATTTGGCTTTCAGGTTTTCAATATTCAGGGTTTTCATATCTTGGAATTGTTTTTTGTTTATTTGTTTGTTTGTTTTTCCTGGATTTTAGATGTTTGAGATTTTAAACACAATCATTTTGATCTTTTAAGATTTCAATATTCAGGGTTGTGTCTTTGAGGATTATTAATAACACCATCACACTCACTTCTGTAGACCTACTTCACTACTCAGGTATATGAATTCTGGAACTATGATCCTGATCTGACCTCAAATTATTGGTCTGTTACCTGTTAATTATGTGGCCTAAAGAAGCCAATCTGTCTCGGCTTCCATTTTTCTTGTATCTCTATTGTGATTCTTACAGATGCGTAAGGATTAACTGAAATGGCACACTTGAAAACACCACACCGTGCTTATTCCTGCAACAGTGTATCATTCTAGGCTTAATCAGAAAAATAGAAACCACCTCAAGTAATTACAAGAACAAATAAAATGCAGGATCTCCATCCTACAGTGGTGCAGAATTTGAGATGCTATGAGACAGAGTAGAAATCCAGAAAGTTTCAACAGCATGAAGTCAACTTTACCCCTAGACCTGAGGGACAAAGGGAGGAGGTCTTACTAGAGCATAAGGGCTGAGCTCTCCCCAAAACAGCTAGATTCAATGCAGAGTGATCCACCTAGAAAGAGAGGAGACGCAGCTATTGCTGAGATACCTCTTGATACCAAGAGAGTAGTGAATAAATTTCCTGATATTTCTCTTTCTCGCACTTTTCAATCTCTAGTGTCACATGGTTTTTAAAGCCAGCAGGAAGCCAGATAACACAGTAGCCACAGAAATGATATAAGGGATCTGTGTCCCCTTCCACCACCCATTCTCCTGGGAAAAACACAGGGAAGGAATGAATATGGGGACAAATAATACTAAAACTTATGCAGTGTTATGGATTTGGATTTAAAAGTACAAAGTACTAAAGGGCATATACCATAATTACAGAAATGAAAAAAGATCGCTACTTTTCCTACAATCTGAAATACTTGAAAATAAGACACATAAAATAATAGAAAAAAAGATGAACTTACACAATAAATTCACGGAAAATGTCATATGTGTGTATATGTGTGTGTGCATATATATAAACAAAAGTTAAACATCCTTAAAATCAAACACATGACTATTCATGACTGCAATTAAATATCATAAACAGATGTTGAATAAATTTATAAATTATTATTATCTTCCAGAGTGAAGAGATAAATAGAACATAATTTGTGCATGACATATCTGAATTGTTTTTCTTTTTTGCAGGTGATTTTAATGAGTATAGAAAACATGAAAATACAGTAAGTACAAAAATAAAAGTAAACATCCCATATAATCTTACATTGAGAGGAAATTGACATATTTCCTTCCAAATATGGTAGATAACTGGAAATGTGGAAGAAAATATAAATAGCCCAATGTCTCCTGATGATGACATGGATCATCTTTTATCCATTTATGTAAGAAATTTTACTAACATTTAATATGCTTCAAGTATATAATTTTTAATTAGTGTATAATATTCAATTTTTTATACACACCAAAAGTTTTTTATCCATACCTATATTATTATACCCTTAAGTTTCTTTCAACTTATAGGTAGTATAAATAATATTGTGATAAAATAATTCTACAAAAATGCTTAAAGTGACGTTACAATTTTTTTCAGATAAGCAAACTTTTAAGAAACAATAGTACTCACTCCTCATAAGCTTGAAAGAGAGTTGCACTCTTGTACATATTGGGTGAATTATAATTTGTTTTCTTTTGGATAATAATTTTGTGTCATATTTCAAAAATCTTAATATAATCTAACATTTTGACATAAAAATTATTTCTATTTACCTTAGGAAAATTATAATGTAAGAAATCAAAATTATAATGCAAAAGGTTTTTATTTTAGTAATACTTATAATATGAAAAGATAAAATGTGTGATGTTCATTAGAATAGTATTAGAAAAATTAAGTTATTTTATTTCCCAACATGTTTAAATTTGTTTAAAATACTGACACAAATTCATATTTGTTGAATTGAAAAAGTAAACAAAGAAGGTGTAAAACTATATATAAACTATGAACTAAAAAATAGCTATTTGAAAGTAAATGTGC
The DNA here is from genome assembly GCF_008728515.1 of Papio anubis. Taxonomy (NCBI): domain Eukaryota; kingdom Metazoa; phylum Chordata; class Mammalia; order Primates; family Cercopithecidae; genus Papio; species Papio anubis. Next base: position 23,228,227 of record NC_044977.1, read on the forward strand.
ATTTATGCATTTTTGTGTCTATGTGTACTGCTGTGAGCTTGTACACAAAATTGCATGGGGTAATATTCGCTTGTCATTTTATTTACTAGGCAGAACTATATATTGACGACTTACATATATTTAGAACTTTTCCCTAGATGATGCATAATACCATATAATTGCTTAAATATATCTAATGAGGATTGAGGAATCTTATAATATTCTAAGAGATAAAGTATAAAGTAATTCTTGAATCAACTAATGCTTATGGGTAAGTATGAAATTAAAAAAATATATATTAGAATTTTATCTATAGATCTGAGGCAATGTTTTTTGAATTCTCATACCACCAACTTAGCCCTTGTCTTCACACCATTTAATAATTTTTGAGGGCAGCTAAAATTGTGAAAATATTATGAAAATAAAAGAAGCCTTTCTAAAATCTATTTACATATTCAAAAACATGCCTTCAATACAAGCATTTTATTTTATGTTCCTAGTTTATATTTTATTTTGTTTATTTTCCTGCTTGCCTTGCATGTGGTTAGTGGGCTTCAGGAGGATAATACAGTACCCTAAGCTTTTTCCTTGCACATTAGCCTTCTTTTGTTATTAAATAACTATCCCAGTTTTAACGGGAACAAAGTATAGGCCAACCAAGATGTAGTCCAAAATGTTGAAAGTAGTTAACTATAGAAAATAGGATTACAATATTTTTCCTTTCCTTTGTATTACTTCACATATTTGATGATTTTCAATTTTTATTATTTGTAAAATGGCACTGTATTGATAATCAAATGAAGAACATTACATATTTTTATTATGAAAATTGATTTTTTTCATACTCTCCTTTTTTTAATCTTCTCTGCTATTTTTTTCCTGAATCTGTTTTCGTGATTTTATTTAGGCTATTTATTCTTCCTAGAAAGTCATTTGCTTTCTCAGTCTCCAACAGATTCTAACAGATTTTCAAATCATTTTCTGAACTCTTTATTATTTTTATTACATTTAATTATTAATTACAGTAACAATCATCATCATGTTCTTCAATGCACATAATATTCTCTGTGTCTCTATATACACATACACACATAATTCCTAATAATGCATAGGAAAGTGATATGTGTAAGAGTGAGTTGTGTGTGGAGTGCCATGATGTCAGAGGGTGTATTAATGAACACCTCTTGATTTGAGTTGATGCTCAACTCAAAAGTTCCTTGCTCAATTGACTGCGAAAGTCCAAACACTGCATATGAAAGGCATCCAATATATTTATAATGTGTAGAAGTGGGAGAGTTATTTTTATGTTCTCTCTAATGCTCATAAATTAATTTCCCTGAAATAATGAGGTAGTTTCGATTATCAGTATCAAGTGACAAGAAGAAATCGCTATAAAGTAGTTATGAATTACAGATATGTGTTATATTTTCCTCAAGACTTACATGGTCCATTGGTAATTTTATTAAAAGTAAAGCTTTCATAGATGTACCATTCATGATACTTTAAATAAGGTCTCATCATTCAGGGACAGATTTGAAACTGAGTGTCCTTCCTTCCTTCCTTCTTTCCTTCCTTCCTTCCTTCCTTCCTTCCTTCCTTCCTTCCTTCCTTCCTTCCTTCCTTTCCTCCTCCCTTCTCCCTCCTCCTCCTCTCTTTCTTTCTTTCTTTTCTTTCTTTTCTTTTTCTTTTTTCTTTTCTTCTTTTCTTTCTTTTCTTTTCACGAACTATTAACTTAATTTGTACAGAAATGAAGTACAAGGCATTCAAGTACATGTCAAATCTATAATTTCTGTATAAAAACTAATGAACACAATGCAAGGCACTTCCAATCTTATTTCCTCAGAAATAGAGTATAATCAGAGTGTAATGAACATTGAAATTAATAAATTAAAAATAAATCTTCATAAGAGAAAAAAATCTATTTCAGTCTAGCAGTAATGATGTTTTCAACATTGTGAATTAATTCCCCAAATGAATATCTTTCAGTGTACCCAATCTATTATCTATTTTCATCTTTTTATTTAAAGCTCGGTGTTCCTAAGTTGACTAAGCCACCACATTATTAAAAAACAATACCAGAGGTGTTCATTAACACATGCTCTGACATTCCAGCATTGCATAAAATCTCATGCTGGTTCTAAATGTACAGTTTCTCCCCCCCTCCCACCCCAATTATGGTAAAGAAACAAATGGAGCCACCTGTAATTTTATATAGAAAATTTGTGAGGATATTAATATCCATTCACTGAAAAATAAATAAGGATGACAAATATAGTGAACACATATTAAATCAGTAAATAAATTTAAATACTTATTTCTGTTTAGAAGACAATTTAAGATAATAGTTATTTGATTGGGTCTGATGTCAGGTGTGAGGTTCTGGTTTTTACTTGTAGATTTCCCTCATACCATGATCCTGGGGAAGCTACTTGTTTTGTTCTGTTTCCTCTTCTGAAAAAAAAGTGAGAAAAAATTTTGCATCATAGGGTAATTATGAAAAACACATTACATATGTTTTTCTAAGCTTTTAGCTTATTATTTGCCAAACAGTAAGCACCATTAATATGAACTATTTTGGAATTTAATGTAATCCCTCAATTAGTCCTTTAGGCTATATCCTTTTTCTTCTGTTCTGTTACCTAGCAAGTAGATGTCATGTAAACAATCAATCATTTTGGACACCAAAATTGTGCATGTCTGTAAGAAACATTTCAATTCCACTTTAGATAATGTCAGCAACTTAGTGGTTTTAACACACTGAGAGAAATGTATGATAAGTCTAGGATCTGGAAATGGTAGTGAAATTAATGCTAGATAGGGAAAGTGCACATTTATAGATAGGGAAGTACATTTTATGTATTTGAAAGCAAGAAAAGACGATACAATTTTAGAACGCAATTTGGGGTCAGTAATTAATCTCATTTGCATAATTAAAGATTTGCCATATAATTTTGTGATTAAATAGGTGAAGTTCTGGGAGAATGGTCAATCTTATACTTTGTGAAATTGTATTGTTTATTAATTAAGTGGAGAAGGAACCATGTGTGTTCGTCTATGGCTGTGTTAAAGAAGGAACATCGGAAAAATACTAGGATATCTTGCCTCTAATCATAGCTTCATTACAAACTCTATGTCCTTCAATAAGTCACTTCCATGAACCTCAGTTTCCTCTAATAAAAGTATTTAGAATATGAAGTAATGGCTTAAGTTCCTTCAGATACTGTGATGCTATCATAATGTAGGGCGGTTCTCAAAATATGGACTGAGGACAAGCTACATGTTTGTGTGAGGAGGAATTTTCTTTATAAACTTTAACAAAATAGCCTATAAAAACAGATTAGCTAAGTTGCAGAAGCAAATAAGATAATCCAGCTGTTTTCCATTTGGTGCACATTACAGAAGTTTGCAAAAATATAATACTGCCATAATTCTCACATTTAAAGCATTTTTTTTTTTTTAGATGGAGCTTCACTCTTGTTGCCTAGGCTGGAGTGCAATGGTGTGATCTCAGCTCACTGCAACCTCCGCCTCCTAGGTTCAAGTGATTCTCCTACCTCAGCCTCCCAAGCAGCTGGGATTACAGGCATGTGCCACCACACCTGGCAAATTTTGTATTTTTAGTAGAGACAGGGTTTCACCATGTTGGTCAGGCTGGCAGGTCTCGAACTCCTGACTTTGGAAGATTCACCCTCCTCGGCTTCCCTCAGGGCCAGGATTACAGGCGTGAGCCTCTGCACCTGTCTGGCACTTTTATTTAAAAAGCAATGTAGTTATTTTTCATAAAATTCTTACCTATGTGATCATCGATTTATTTTTAAGCAAGTAAAAAAATAATTACTTTAAGCCTTTTATCGTGTTTAAATATTACTATAATAAATATTGACACATATAATCTACATAAAATAATTTGGGACGCTCAATAATTTTTAGGCATATGAAAAGACTTTGTGTTACATTTGTCTTTTTATTGAAAGCCATTTTGTTACCTTTTACCCAGTTTTCTCTGTTTAGTCTTTCCCACAATGGTAATTTATATTCGGAATACTCTATCTAATGCCTTGCCATAAACTCAATTTGGTATTTTCAAATGGAGTATTTTTTCCAATAAGGTAAAAATAATTCAGTATTTTCCTAACTACCAACTACTATTGAATTATATTTTAGCACAGAGTTTCCCTAAGGGCAATTTCCATTTCCTCTTCAAATATTAAAAATATAAGACTATCATGAAAATAATATGGAAAATTGGTTAATAACATGGCTTGCTATATAAAGGGGGAAAGTCTTGCCGTATGAATTTATGAATTAGAAGACCATTTTCTACACTGATTTTTCAGGTCCTAGCACTAATATCTAAATATCTCATGGGAAGTCAAAGGGATCACAATTACTAATTATTTTTCAATAGTCATGAGAGTCAAGTTGAAAATTGTTTTGTTTTTGTTTTTGGAAAGCCTTGAGAATAAAGGCAGACATCATGAATTCATGTGGTCTAAAATTAGACTACGAAGATGTTTAAGGGTACAATACATCCTTCTTGATTTTCAGAAAGATAGGCAGATTGATAAAGTTGGGTTCTGGCCTGATAAGATTTTCATTTCCTCTGCTGATACTCTACCAAAATCAACTCATTTGCTTCTTTTGTTGTTGGTTATCAAGTATTTGCAATGGAAGCCAATATTAAGCAGATAATCAAATTTCCTTTCCTCAAACTATAAATTTTAGAATCCAGACAGCAAATTAATGATTTCCTTTTTACACACTTTTATACTAAACTTGAAATGCAAGACAGTGCTCTGGTTGGCCTGGGACTGACCCAGTTCTCCCCACCTCTTTTTTCACTTGCAGTTTGCAAGACTAACTGTAGAATATGCTGGAAATGCAACATCCTGGGCTAAGAGGGGAGCTGGCTAGAACAGCCTGGGCTCTGTTCCAGTCCCCTCCACATCAGAATGTCGTTCAGTGCTTTATTCCAGCATGCGACATGGCTCAGATTACAAAACCCAGAGCCAGTTTTTTTCAGGATCCTTCAACAGCAGTGCAAAGTGGGGCATGCACAGAAGAAATTCCGTCTGCCCCAGGCAGCTTTCCTGAGCTTTGGGAGATCAGTATGTAATGAATTCTAGGCTTCTGTTGTCCCTGCTGCCTCTTTGTAAGTAATACATCTGCTTCATGTAACTTGTGGTTTGCATGATATTCTGTCTCACCAGACAGAATATCTGGTAATATTTGGTAATTGGTACACAGTGAACCTGCTTCACACTAAACATTATCAAGAACTCTGGAGCAGCTGAGATTTTACCCTGCTTACAAGAGAGCATGTTAGCAGACCAGTATCATACATGCTGGCAAAAGACATGAGACTCCTGGGTCAGAGGCAGAGGGCTTCATTACTTATGGCACAGCAAGCATCATGAATTTCATATTCATACTTGATCTTCTTGTCCCCAAGCCTCACGGGTATGTGGAACAGTCTGGGGGCTGCTACACACACAGTGGATTGGCATCATCGCAGAAGAACATAGAATTTAAAAAACAGTAACTATTATAAGGGGGTGCTAACAAACTTACTTAACATTTACTCCAAAAAAGACACAATTTTTATTCTCCTGGATGACAAAAATATTTGCTCTTCTGTCCCTCTACACTGGAGGTAGACATGGCCTCTATCTTCCCAGCTGGTTTGAGAATCAAAGATCCCTGAATGGATCTATAAAACAATATCTATCAAAGCTTTTGCTCTGAATAAATACAGAAATAGGAGAAAACCATGGAGATGGGAGAATACCATTTTCTCCCAACAATGTGGATGGCCTCAGATTCTGCCCCTCCCCTGGAAAATGTTTCTGGAATTTTTCCCTAACTCTCCCTATGTCAATAAATGCTACCCTACAGGGGATGTAGATAAACAGACCATCTTGAACTACTGCCCAGGCTGTCCCTCCAAAAACAAGAACTATACTCAATTATTCAAATAGAACTGAAACTCCTAAGGCCTGCCAACCAGCCAGTTATGCTGCTTTAGAGCCACTATCAACCTGTCTACTCCACCAGATATAAGTTCTACCTGGAAGACTGTAATAATTATAAATAAAACTTTGTTTCCAGGGTTATTATGTATGCCTTTGAAATTGGATTTCTTATGTGGCAATTGGGAATTATTTTGCCTTTCTCTCAAAAGCCGGGTGACTTGCATCTAAGGAATGGTCATAAGAAAATGCTAAATGTTGAAGAAACACCGCCTCAACCCTGGGAGTCATTTGGTCAGACATTACTTACTAGCCAGAATTTGTATACATGATAGAATGGCTATTGTTTTGCTCCATTCAGGCTAAAGTAGAGTCTGTGCATTTGCTCGTGTATCCTGCCATACCTAGAATAATGTTATCAACCAAAAGGAAAGTCCAATACACAAACATAAGGAGAAACTCCTTGGTTTTCTAAGGTAGATTCTGATGGTTTGGGGATTTGCTTACTTGGGACACTGGGTGGTGTAGCTGAAGTCAAAACTGCATCGTAGTTGCACTCTGCTGCATGGAGTTCTGTTTACATTAACTTTAGTTGAATGCTGTGTGAAAAATATTGAACAGTTTCTGTCCCATGCCATTGGTCAGATGTATCAAAGTGGGTGATGGACTGGTGTACTCATGGGAAAGTTACTAGAAGCCAAGATGGTATAGAAAAGCAAAATGAATATTATGTGAATATTTTCCTTGGGTCTCTTGTGTTTTGGCACCACTGAGCAGAGGTATTGACAGCTTGTGTTCTGAACTGTTTGTTCAAAGATGTCTGCATATTAAAAGCCTAGAATTATAAATGTAGTGTCTCCCCTTTGGGCAGAAAGTAGACTTATTTGCTATCCAGAATACTAAGCATAATTTCTCCCTCTTACACAAAGATGGTGAGGCTTGTCAGCATACTATTTGGAAATTGAGGTTTCCTAAATTTGGGGTTCCTTAGTGATGACACAAATTTATTATGTTCATAGGATATACTTTGGCCAATACACAAGACCCTGTGGTATTTGGGGGCAAGAGTAACTAATGGAATTACGAAAGTCATATTGTTTGCTATGCCATGAGTAATATAGTCCCATCTCTCATCCAAGGATCTCATGCCATCTTGCAGAATCCGTTATCTTTGGCAGATGAAGTGCTAGCTTACAAGTGCAATAAAATCTCAGACCCTGTAAATTCTTGATAAATATTTATCTGTATTAAATTTATTAATGATGTTAGTATTTTTACTTAAAACATGATTGCCTTAACTCTTCAGAAAATTAAATATACTCAGGCGGTAAAAAATATTTATTATTGACCTCGTAAAGTTCTTACATAAAATATAAAACGTTATATAAGTAAACAACTACTTTTTTCCTCTGAAGCATCAATAGAAGAGAATGAATTTCTTTTTACCTTTCTTCAGTGCTGTAGATGGGATTGACTGATTTGTTTTCAATTTTAATCCAACACTTTCTGAGCCTTTACATTTCTTTGAAATATCAACCTTTTTAACAAGCAAATATTTGTTCAACTTGCTCAAATACTCACTATGTTTTCATGGACAATTGATAATGTCAGGTATTCCCTTTATTAAGAAAAGTTCTATTCAGTTTGAGGTTTTGTAGAATTTTCTATTTTCTCTAAAACCTGTCAATCTTAGTTAGCAAAGATACATTTTAGGTACTTACTTGTTCAAAATCTAATAAATAATCAACTATAAGTGCCTGTTTTTCTTCAAATTTACCTAGTCTGTTTTCTAACATGGTTGTTTTTCAATTGAATCAAGAAATATCTGGATTGCTGTCATTTTTTTTGCTTTAATTCATTTTAACAGATTAAATAATCACATCAGTGTTCTGTTAAACAGTGTGGTGGAACATTCCTTACATCTCCCTCCTCTAGAGAAGGCTTGCTTTTCATTCAAGAAATTTTAATGATATATCCGCTTTGGTTCCTGCTCTGTAGCCTAAGGAGTATCCTCTGATGCGAGGAGTTAGTTTCTTCGGGAAGGAATACACAATCTCTTTGGTATTCTTTAAATTGCTGTTATTATGAAATATTTTAAATAAATAAGTAGAGGTATATCAGAAGATGTATAACAAGGCCCTCATTCTATACTGAGCTATGAACTATAATTGGAAAGTTTCACTGACATATGATTTTCACACAATCTCTATTTAGTCATGCATAAAATACAAAGGGCGTAGTATATTTCAACTATAATTTCAAAAGCTGTGTTGATTTAGATAGTGACTGCATGATACTTTTTCTCCCAACCTTTAGGCATCAGACCAATCATTTTGTTCAAATTCCTATTATTTTCATTCAACATGGTTAAATATGATAGAGTAATCTTAAGATAAGATTTCCACGTTCCATGAATGAAATTATATTGCTTGTCAGTGATTGATTAGTAGAATAAAAATTAATAAAAAATTTAATAAAAATTGATGATTAGTAAAATAAAAAGGAAATAAAGTAAGTGTGAACTATGGCAATCAGGTACACCTCAATATAAAATGACATATTTTTATTAGCAAAGGAGCAATTTTGTTGTTCAACAAGTACAGAGATGAATATTTTAGGAGATGCAAAATTTGACAAGCAAAAGAAAAAAATCATGATTGATCTGAAGTTTGACTACTTTGTACAAACTTTTAAGTACAGAAGAGAAATAACACGCTCCTTTCTATTATCCTAAATTTTTTATAACTGTTCTAGATATAAAGTTCTGGGACAAGGAAGATGACAGAAAACACAAACTGTGAAGTAGGAGATGAAGGTGGTTTGTCAAAAGGGTTGAATAAGTGGTATTAAAAAAAATCAGTGAAGCACTATGAAGGTGTAATATACAATATGAAGGCAACCTTATGCAGTTGTATTGTGATCATAGGATAGATGAAGTCCTTACACTGTTATCTCCATCCAGATCTCTCCTAATACAAAAATCTAGACTTCAGATCTTGATGTTCTACATTCTACAAGTATGAGACATTTTATTATGGTTACCTATTCTTCATTCTTTCTTCTGTCTCTTCCTTTGCTATGTGATTTTGCTGTTTCTCTTACCTGTACTAGGTATACATAAACTAAGTCCTGGGATTCGGACTAAGTCATGTGACTTTGGACAACATGATGCTATGACCAACGTGCGTGGCACAAGCTGAGTGAATGTGCACATGCATTGTTCTTGTGCTTTCTCCTTTATTTATTGAGCTTCTGCCATAAGAAGAACATGATTCTGCCAGTTTGATGTCCTGGCCCAAAGAGAAAAAGAGACACATGAAATAGATCTTTATTTTTTTTTTTTTGAGACGGAGTCTCGCTCTGTCACCCAGGCTGGAGTGCAGTGGCGCGATCTCGGCTCATTGCAAGCTCCACCTCCCGGGTTCACGCCATTCTCCCGCCTCAGCCTCCGAGTAGCTGGGACTACAGGCGCCCGCCACCACGCCCGGCTAGTTTTTTGTATTTTTAGTAGAGACGGGGTTTCACCATGTTAGCCAGGATGGTCTCGATCTCCTGACCTCGTGATCCACCCGCCTCGGCCTCCCAAAGTGCTGGGATTACAGGCTTGAGCCACCGCGCCCGGCCCACATGAAATAGATCTTAACACAACTTGCAATTTTGAATTGACAACATTAAACTTTACACTCTCAAACCTATGTCCCTGGAAAATAGCAACAGTGAAAGAAATATCCTAATCCTTTTTTTTGTTCTTGGAAATGTCCTACCACTCTTCCCAACATAATTTAGATAAGACTCATGGACATTCCCCGTTGTTTACCTAGGGCGCACACCCTCCAAATTCCCTTTCTTTGCCTCGTAAATGACGACAAAACTGTTTGTTCCCATTGATAAGTCTGGACAAAAGACTTCTGCTTTCTTCAGGTCCTCAATTTTGATCCACCGTCAGCCTGAGCCAGCATCCAACCTGTCCTTAATAGCTCGTCCTGAGTATAGACAGACCACAAGGAATGAGATTGCCTGATCAACTGTGTGAACGTGCCACCCACTCCATCCAACTTGGGTTTTTCTGTCCTGGTTTATACCCCCATATGAAAGAAAAACACTCTTCTTCCTACCTTTGCAACATTTGTAGATCTAACAGTCAGACTGTCTTTCTGTCTCAATATTCCCTATACCTGTATTACAATATTCATTTGTTACTATCACACTAATCTTTTCACATAACATCTCTCCTTAATTAAGTCCAGATGTGTTGAAAAACACAGTTTAACAGTTTTCTGGTGCTGTGACACAAATGGCATGCAAGGCAACCCTTAGATCCTAATGTCTTCACCCAAGAATAAATGCCAACTTCTTAGAGACTTTGTGCTCATTTCTAGCTGGGAAGATCCAAATTCAAGGTGATAAGTCAAATCTCCTAAACTCCTGCTCTGGATATTTTTATCTTGTAGTGTGGTAAAGAGTTACTTTGGTTATTTCTGGCAGAGATTTTTCTTTGGCCCTTCCATGAAACCTCTTTTGTTTTCCTTCAGCTCCTTAAATCTAAGGATTTTAGGAGGTAATCTCATTGGTTCCTTGAACCTAGGGACTGGACAAGAGTATTTGCTAATCTCAACCTGGGGACTGTGTGAGAAAACTAATTGAGCAGGGCTTATTTCTGGTTTTATTAAGGTCTCATTTCTGATTTAATTATCTAACCCATTGGTATCACGGATTAGATAATTACGTACTTGTTTTCCCTGAGTGACGAAATGATTCACCATTCATCACCATTATGGTGCTTATTCAGTTCAATATCTTCAAAAGGGAAAAATTTTACTCAAGACAATTTAGAATTACAGTGGATATTTTGAGAAGCTTGGAAACTCCCCAGGCTGGCTCATCAAAGACCTCTCCTTTCTCATAAATCCTATTCATGCTTCTTTCTGTTTCCCCAAATTCTATCTTCTCTTCACCTTTCTTGATTTCTTTGTTCTGTTTCCCTTTAACACTTCTAATTCCCCCATCCCTCTGTCTACCTCTACCAAACCTTTCCCTTCCCACTCCAGCCCCTGAACTTCCTACGTTTACTTAAGTTTCAGACTCTTCTTTCCCCATCAGGGGCTTTCTGGAGACTCAGGGATCACAGAAGCAAACACCTGAGACTGAAAATCTAAAGGGACACAGTTGCATATTATATCCACTAAGCAAGGGCTTCCTCTTGCTCTCCCCTCAATCCCTTGCTCAACATTTTGTCTATAACTTCTGTACGATTACACATCAGGATAAACGAAATCTCAAAGATCTCCAAAAATATTAGTGAGGAAACCATCAAGCAGGAAACTCAAATTGTCCCACTTTCCAGAATCACAATCCTGGTGAAAATGTAAAGGTGAGGCAAAGGCAAGAGATAGCTGTTTTACATGAACCATGAGCTGCAATTTTAGAATTGAAGTAATAACTCTATTTTTGTCTGTCTTTCTTTCTGACAGTATGTTTGTTAAGTATCTACCGATTTTCAGTTGGTATTACCAAATTAGAATATAAAATCTCTTTAAGGACATGTATTCTGATCCGTTTACAGTTAAATAAGCAAATTCAATATGCCCCAAATTGATACAAATTCAATATATCCTAAAAATGCTAGAAATTAAAGACATTTACATTTTAACACTTTTTTTTTTTGAGACATTTTAACACTTTTAAAAGCATTATGATGGTTGGTTTTAGATATCAAGTTGACTGGATTAATGAATATATAGAGAACTTCTAAAGAATTATTTCTATATGTCAGTCTTTCCAGAAGTGATTGGCAGGGGTTGATAGACTGAGTGAAGGAAATTTGTCCTCAATACTAGTGGGCACCATCCAATCTGCTAGGGTCTCAGATAGAACAAAAAAGAAAGAGGAAAGGTGATTTGCTCTCTCTCTCTCTCTCTCTCCTGGATCTGGGAAGCTCTTCTTCTCCTGCCCTTAGATGTAAGAATTCCAGGTTCTCTGGCCTTTCTACTCTAGGACTGACACAAGTGGCTCCTAGATTCTCAGGCTTTCTGCCTTGGACTGAGAGTTACATCATCATCATCTTCTCTGTTTTTGAAGGCTCTGAACTTGGATTAAGGTTCGCTACCATTATGCCAGAGTCTCTAGCTTTCATATAACGAGTTGTGAAACTTCTCAGCCTCTATAATTATATAAACCAATTTCCTTAATAAATTCTCCATTACCTGTCTGTCTGTCTGTCTGTCTATCTATCTATCTATCTATCTATCTATCTATCCATCCATCCCTTTGGTTCTGTTTCTCTGGAGAATCCTGACTAATCCCTGAGTGACTGGTCCTTGAGGCCAGGCTGGTCCTGAGTCCTGGCCTTAAGCGATTCTCTCACCTTGGCCTCCCAAAGTGCTGAGATTACAGGTGTTTGTCTGTACTAATACAAATACATGCTTCACCATTCTTTACCATTATGGTGCTTATTCAGTGCAATATCTTCAAAAGGGAAAAATTTTACCAAAGACAATTTTGAATTACAGTGGATACTTTAAGAAGCTTGGAAAATCCCCCAACTGGTTCATCTAAGACCTCTCTCCTTTCTCATCAATCCTATTCATGCGTCTTTCTTTTCATATATATGAACTCAAGAGAGGTGAAGAGAAGATAGAACGTGGGATAAATAAATATATCTAATATTTGCTCTGTTGCCCATGCTGGAGTGCAATGGTACAAGTATAGCTCACTGCAGCCTTGAACTTCTGTGTTCAAGCCATCTTCTCACTTCAGCCTGTCGAGTAACTGAGACTACAGGTATGTGCCACCATGCCCAGTTAACTTTTTTATATTTTGTATAGATGGGCTCTCACTATGTTACCCAGGCTGGTCCTGAGTCCTGGCCTCAAGCGATTCTCTCACCTTGGCCTCCGAAAGTGCTGAGATTACAGGTGTTTGCCTGTACTAATACAAATATTCTTACAGAAACAAAGCCATATGCTTTAGGAATTCAAGTTCACATAACATAAATCTTTAACAGAGACTAGTTTAATATTGCTGGTTTAATAAAAGCAGCTATGTGTTCTGAGTTATCAGCATGAAGTATGACATGAATTTATATTTTTATTCTATGCCCTAAATGTATACTAGCCTGAAAGGTGAGAAAAACATTATTTATATGACTATTTTTTTTCTCACCCTTTAGTTTTTGCTTCAGTCAGTTTCTTAGTGAGGTCTTACTTTGTACCCTAACTAACACAGATAACCCCCACAGGACAATCTTTATTTCTGATATTTTTAAATATACCACTTATGCAAAATTACATTTGTAAAAATTCATTATCTAATTTTCCTCTTTCTCAATCATCAAATGAAAGTTACATGAGAGTAGAGACCATGTCAAATTTGTTTACTCAAGGACAATCACATAATACTTGATCACTTATTGCATAAATATGTGAATCTACTTTACTGTAAAGGATGATATAATTTTTATTACATTTGATATCTTTTTATATTAGAATAATAATTTATTGGATATTAATTTACTTGCCAATAAAACATGTAAAACCTAAAAATTTGGAATCAAAAATCACAAACTGAAGGCAGCTTAACATTAATGCAAACACAATACTTAAGAGAAAGAAAAATTGCTGACCAGCAAGGTGAAAATAAATAGCATATAAACAGTTCAGTCAAAACATTCAAGTCAGTTGTGCCTATAAACAGAGGCATCATCTTGTCAGTCTTATCTGTATGATAATAATTTTTGAAACCTGCAAATGTTTTACCACTTCCTAAGTAAGCATTCAGAGAATCAATTATTGAAAAAAAAGTCCAATTTTCTAAAATAAATCTTAAAGTAATATATTGGATTTGGTTGCCTCTGCTGATTAGTAATTCAGAAGTCTAATGATGAGTTCTATCAATCTGATGAGCTTCTGACAGAATTTTCAGTTTTGCTCTGAATATTGTATGCTTTTTCTTTATATGATATTCATAGAATTGTCATTGAACTGTGGAGCTGAGATTGCAAAGAAATACCTTGACATTGATTACAGATTATGTATTTATTGGCAAATGACTCCAATCATTTTAATTGTTCTTTTATTGTTGACAAAAAACAATAAAATGCTGTGTAAAAATAGGTGTATTCTACTAATATGCATCATTAAGATTTTATTTCTTCATAACTGCAGTAGTTTTGCTATATCTTTTTCATCTCTGACAGGAAGAGTAATAACTAGTTTATATATATCTGAGGATGTGTTGCAAGCTCAACTAGATAAGTAATCAAAGAGTTTAAATACCCTAAAAAAACAACAAAAAATGTGCTGGTTTATTTATTGTAAGTAATCAATCAGTTAAATCTATTTTAAATGTTAGCTCATATAATATGTAAATGGGAAATTATTTTAAATTATGAAACAGTTCTCTACAATTATCAATCATCAATAATAATTTCAATGATGGAATATATTGACTAAAAATACCTTAGATACTACAAGAGTCTTTTTTTTTCTCTTTCTTGCCCCACAGTGTTTTAATGACCTTCTATTTCTATTATTAATTTTCCTTTCTACAAATGAGAAGTAAAAATAATATAGAGAGTTTATTTTTTTACAATTTAAAGTTCTATAAATTCAATACAAATATCTTGGAGCCTCGCTAGAGATTGTAAAACACAGATATAATAATTAGTATTTTTAATTTACTGTTCATAGTTCCTAAATGATTGTTTCCATGTTTATATTAAACCAACTGAAATAGCGCTTTTTCTTATTAAACAAAATGCCCATTCAAACTCAGAGAGAGAGAAAAAAAGCTGAGACCATAGAAATGTGCATATAATTTTAAACCTATACTTTTTAAACAATATATTCTATACTCTGATACATCTTTTATTTGTTCAACTCATTTAACTATTATAAAATAAAACTTATTTAAGTATCTTTAAAATACACATAACATTTTATAGAAGGGAAAACTGAAACACAAAGATATTAAGTAATTCATGTAAGGTCACACAACCAGTATGTAGCAATACTGAGGTTCGAACCTCAGCAGTCTGGCTCCAGAATCTGTGCTCTTAGCCATTACTTTATAATGCCTTTCACTAATTCATGAATTTAACATTATTGGGAGAAATGATGTTTAAAATTTGAGAAAAATATCTTTTTGAAAAAGTGAATAGTAATTTCCTTGAATACAGATATTATGAAATATAACTGCTTAGGAAACGATAGCCATGTGTCACTGTCTTTGTCTGTTTTGTGTTGCTATAATCAAAATACCCGAGACTGGGTCATTTGTAAAGGACTGAAATGTATTTCTGAAGGTTCTATAGGCTGAGAAGTCCAAGTTCAAGGTGCTGAGATTATTGTCTGAAGCGAGTCTGGTCTGTTTCCAAGACAGTGCTTTGGATGCTGCATCCTGTGGAGGCAAGGAATGTTGTTTCCTCATATGGCAGAAGGCAGAAGGGGAAAAAGAACAAACTCCTTCAAGCTCTTTTAGAAAGGCATCTAATTCCATTCATAAGGGCAGAGATCTCATGATCCAATCCACCCCCAAAGCCCACCCCTTCTAATATTCTTGCATTGGGTATGAAGTTAAAACATGAATTTTAGAGGGGACAAAAACATTCAAACCATAGCATTAACCTTCACTCTTGAATTATCTGAAACTTTAAAAATAAAAGAATTGTGAAGCTATCATAATCAGAGAGCAAAAGCAGTGAATAATGAAAGAATGACCTGCCTTTTACCTATGACTTTGTCACAGATTCCTTGGGTGACATTAAGATTGGTATATAGTTATCCATGTCAGTAGATTTCAACTAGGAAATCATTTGCACCACTTAGAAGTCTCATAAAGTGAACTATTATAATATTCTCTTCTCCTCCAATGACATTAGATTATCTTTATTGCCACCATTAGGTCAATACCATGCCTTCAGAAATATAATGAAACCAACGAACTTCAGAGAACTAATGCAGGTATTCTTCCTTCACTCAATGTGTCCTGGATCTTATACTCCATATTTGCTCACCTAATTTCTAAGACTTTTTAAACCATCAATTATAGATCTTCTGAAATTGAGCTTCACCTATATATATTCTTCTACCTCATGTTTTCATTTATAATATCCCTAAAATCCACAGACATCATTTTCATCACTGTCAGTTAGTATTGATTCACAGACAGCACTTTAACCATCAAGGTCTTCAAGATTAGGTAATTTAAATCCCACTGTAGCTCATGATTTCATTGATATTCTAATTAAATGAAACAAAGGGAGATGTTTATACATTAGAATGACAAACTTTCCTCAACAGTATTGCGTGCCTAATGTCATACTTTTAATTTTTCTTCCATATTCTTGACTAAACACAATAGAGAAGAAACTACTGGCTAAACAGGGACAATATCTACTAGACATTTGGACCACTGACAAAAAAAAAAAAAATCACATACTTTATTCAGATAGACATTTAAATGTTATAGACAAATAAAAATTTTAGAACAGAAATGTATTACTTCTATAAAAAATCTTTTCTCATGTAAACACAATGAAATTGATTGCTAATTATAAGGCCTCAGCTTTTTCAATTTGGTGACACTTTGGAACTAAGGAATTATGCCAAGAAATTGAGTAAAGTTCCTAGTATTTCACATTTATGATTTTCGTTAGAAAACCTAAGGGTTTATCCTAATCACCATATCCCTCTGGCAACATATAGCTTCTAAGTACAGATAAAATGACCTTATCAGAACTCTTGAGAGAAAACAAAAAAAGTTACTCTGTAATTCATACTGCTGGGCTCTAGATATATTAGCTTAGAGCTATGTAATTCTTCTTTAAAAAGAAATACTGCGGCCGGGCGTGGTGGCTCTCGCCTGTAATCCCAACATTTTGGGAGGCCGAGGTGGGTGGATCACCTGAGGTCAGGAGTTGGAGACCAGCCTGACCAACATCATGAAACCCCGTCTCTACTAAAAAAAACAAAACAAAACAAAACAAAAAAGAATTAGCCAGGTGTGGTGGTGAGTGCCTGTAATCCCAGCTACTCAGGAGGCTGAGGCAGGAGAATCGCTTGAACCCAGTAGGCAGAGGTTGCAGTGAGCCGAGATCTTGCCACTGAACTCCAAGCTGGGTGAGAAGAGTGAAACTCTGTTAAAAAAAAAAAAAAGAAAGAAAAAAAGAAAAGAAAAGAAAAAAAGAAATACTGCATTGACATACTCTAATGCTTTATTCATAGCCAAATAACAAATAACATTATTAAATATACCTTAAAAATAGATCTAATTATTTTTATTATAGATATCAAAGCTGCAAGATAATCCAAACTACAGTTTACATACTGATAAGGTGTATATTTTCACCTAACACCAATTTCTTCCAAACCTTTTCTCCTTCTTATATTAAAAATCACTAAGATCTTTTTTTCCTTCTACTTACTCAGTAACTACTGTAAAACCACGTCCTAAAACTAAACTGTTCAGAAGTAGAACTAGTTGCCATCACAACTCCAGAGGGTTTTAGATGATGAGTAAGAGGTAACCAATCTTGGAAATTTTAATGAACTCTGTCACTCTAGGATAAGTCATCAAACTCTCTGTGCTATCTAGATATAAACAAGTAACTTGCGTTAAGAGTAGCTTTAAATTTTGAAGAAAAAAATTAAGATATCTTGCAAATTAAAAATGTCTATTTTTTTAATTCATAATTTTTTATTACCTATGATATCTAAATAATCTCTCTTACTTTCTATGTATTTTCCCCTCCAAAAGCTAAGAGGCACTTTTCATGCAAAAAAATAAAAAATAAATAAAATAAAAAGCATATTGAAAGAGAACTCGGTAATGAACAGTGTCGTTTAAAATAATCCATGGTGTTTAGATAAGAGAAAATATGGTTCAGAAAACAACCATATCTAGATTGTTATAAATTTATTGCAGTGAAGAGAGTTTATCAGTTACACTTGGTAAGTTTTAAATATTACATTTCGGTAATATTTCTAGATGAAAGGATGTAATATGCTCCCATAGAGCTTGCTTGATTTAGTGGGAAAATAATACATATTTTGAAAAATGAGCTCTGTGAGCATTGATGAAAAAAACTGAGAGAACACAGAAGGAGTGGTTCCAGTCTGCTGCGTAAATAATGCATTAGAAACCTGTTCCCATTCGAAAGCAAGAGTAAAATTTTTCTAATGGCACCCAAAATGTTAATTCTGAAACTCCTTCTCAATTAGGAATGCCATCATTATTTTCTCTTTTGAAGAGAATCAAATTAATTATTTTGAATGTAATGAAGACCCAATTTTTGGTGCTTTAAGATGGATTTTGGCATAAGAAAGTTACATCCTCTTACATGGAGTTAAAGGTAACCATTTCACTTTGTATATTTTGTTACAGAGTTCAGATGGTTACATATTTGGGCTTAAGAATAAAGTAGCTAAGAAATTAGCTTCACAAAATAGCCCATAAATGAAAAAGTGGAACCAATAAAATTTAGGTTAAAAAAGAAGTTGATATAAATAAATTAAATAATTTTATAATAATAATTTGTATAATAAAAATTATAAGATGTTTTATTTACATAGTAACTTAATCAAAGATAAATTTAAGCCTCCTCTAAGTTTTTGGAAACTTGTTTTAATTTACAGTAAAGAGTAATTTTTAAATGAGATAAAACAATTTGTAAATAATCAGTTTTAAGTTGCTAGTATATATTTTATCCTAGTATACAGTAATTATCTTCATAAACTTCTTAGTATATTAACTTTCTTTGTTAGCCTTTCTTCTAAGCTGCAAGGGCCTGGATTCTATTTAATGATATAGCAGCATATAATAATAATAGTTTAATCAGAAAAGTAACAATGCATGCTTCATACTATAAGTTTTTGAAGTACTACAAGTCATCACTTTTTATCTATTATTATTTCATTCTACAATGAAAATTAATTAACCTAGCACCTTTCTTCCATTTTTTAGATCATTTCTTTCCTTTCATCAAATGGAAGTAATTCTGGCTTTTGAGAGTTTGAAAGTTTGTCAAAATTTGATTTCTTTATACTTCTCTATCTCCCTAAAAATAAAAAAGTTCCAATTTAAAAATTTCCAGAAATAATATCTTTGTCAATATTTCAATAATATTTTGAAGTCACATCTTATAAAATTTTAGTATCGCTTTAGTATGCTAAAGACAGGACTGTAATACCTTAATTACAAATGATTTACAACGCTAAATAAAGAAATCCCTGCCCTGAACAGAAAAGGGTTTGTTGTTTACCTGCAATGCAGGGAATAGAGATAGAAATGACAAGAGGGCACAGTAAATGTGTGCAAATGAATACATGAGAAATTCAGGCCCTAACTTTATTCCCCGTATTACAGATCCAATACATTAATACATGTATTTTTATTTTTGTATGATCTCTGACTGGGTTCTAAATACATTCATTAATTATCTTACTAAATTCTCCCCAGCAACTGCTTCAGTCAACCAACTTCATTATCAACATTTCCTACATAAATAACTTGATGAAGTTAAACATTTATTTGCAAAAGCTGGCATGTGAAAGAGTAGAATTTAAACTTGGATATGTTTAATCATATAGTCGGTGTTTTCCACCATTCTGCCTGAAAATAGACCAGAGAGGAGCCCCTTGGGTGAACTTATCTTCCATTCTACCCTGAGGAGTGTCAGGCGTGCCTCCAATGCTGTTCCATACAATCTTCAACAGATTGGAGGATACAAATAAATGTATATAAGTAGACACATTCCAGTAAAAAAGAAATAACGATAAAATGCCATAACTTTATAAGAATTCAAAGAAAGTTTAGCTGAAATTCTAAGAGGAAAAACACTAACAATTAAACTCAACTCCATGACTAAACTCAACTTCATAACTAGACATCATATAACACGACTTAATATATCTATATCTATGCTTCTCCTATCTGCAGCTATGGTAATCCTTCTTTGAAAGGATTCATGGAACAAATAAGACTTTATGTCCCTTAATCTTTGCCCTATCAATAGTTTTGGTGAAAAGTATAATCAATCAATAAGTTTACCAAGTGCAAGAACAGTGTACAAACAAGTCACCAACCAGCAATCTATCAATTAGATATTTATGTGGAAGAAAGCACAGACAATCTGATAGATTTCAGCTAAGGAAGTTGGAGTGGGTAATTAATGGGAGTTTTGTATTTGTTCAAGCATCATGGAGGCTGCCTATCTCCCTGATCAAAGTAACCCAGAATTTTTTCTGGATACCTCTCTGTATTAGTCCATTTTCACAGTGCTATCAAAGAACTGCCTGAGACTGGGTAATTTATAAAGAAAACAGATTTAATACACTCACAGTTCTGCATGGCTGGGGAAGCTCAGGAAACTTACAATTATGGTGCAAGGGGAAGCAGCTGTGTCTTACATGGTGGCAGTTGAGAGAGAGTGTGTGAAAGAGCAACTTTCAAACACTTATAAAACCATCAGAGCATGGGAGAACTCACTCACTATCATGAAAACAGCATTGGGAAAACCACCCCCATGATCAAACCACCTCCCGCCGGATTCCTCCTCTGATATGAGGTGATCATAGGGATTACAATTCAAGATGAGATTTGGGGGAAGACACAGAATAAAATCACATCATTCCACCCTGGACCTTCCCAAATCTTACATCCTTTTACATTTAAAAACCAATCATGCCTTCCCAAGAGTCCCCCCAAAGTCTTAACTCATTCCAGCATTAACTCAAAAGTTCAAGTCCAAAGTCTCATCTGAGAAAAGGCAAGTCCCTTCCACCTAGGATCCTGTAAAATAAAAAACAAGTTAGTTATTTCCAAGACACAATAAAAGTACAGGCACTGAATAAATGCTCCCATTCCAAATGAGAGGAACTGGCCAAGACAAAGGGGATACAGGCCCCATGCAAGTCCAAAAGAGGGGCAATCATTAAATCTTAAAGCTACAAAATAATTTCCTTTGACTCCATATCTCACATCTGGGGCACACTGATGCAAAGGGTGGGCTCCCACCACCTTCAGCAGCTCCACCCCCGTGGCTTTGCAGAGTTCAGCCCCTATGGCTGCTCTCAAGGGCTGGCGTTGAATGCCTGTGGCTTTTGCAGGTGCACGGCGCAAGTCACTGGTGAATCTACCATTCTGGGGTCTGGAGAATGGTGGCACTCTTCTCACAGCTCCACTAGGCAGTGCCCCAGTGGTGACTCTGTGTCGGGGCTCCAACCCCTTATTTCCCTTCTCCAATGCGCTAGTAGAGGTTCTCCATAAGGACTCTGCCCCTGCAGCAGACTTCTCCCTGGATGTCTAAGCATTTCCATACATCTTCTGAAATCTAGGCAGAGGTTCCCAAACCACAATTCTTGATTTCTGTGCACCTGCAGGCCCAACACCATGTGGAACCTGCCAAGACTTGGGGCTTGCATCCTCTGAAGCAATGCCCTGAGCTGTAGGTGGCTCCTTTTAGCCACAGCTGGAGGTAGAGCAGCTGGGAGACATGGCCTCAAGACTGAGGCAGCACAGAGCAGCGGGGTCCAAGGCCCTGCCCATTAAACCATTTTTTCCCTCCTATGCCAGGTCTGTCACGCAGACCCTGGCCAAGTGCTGATGAAAGGAGTACTCTGACATAGGTATGCAGTGTAAGAGCAGCTAGGTGTCTGCCTGGCTCTAGTGGCTAAAGTGCAGCAGCCCTGATAAACTGGAACTGCTTGTTTTTATTCAGTGTAGACATAATGCCAAAAGCCTGGCGCAAACACAATCTGTGGGTAAGATGATCAAAGATCGGTTCTTGATCAACATAACTCAACATGCCTGTTAAAATAAATTCCCCTACACTCCCTTGTACCTACTTCTTCCCCTTTGCCTCAGGGTTAGAGAATGGCTGCCTTAACCTATTTTCCCCCAAAGCTTTGCAGAGCCTTCTGACCTTTCAGAAGGCCTGCTCCTTGTCTTATAGTTTCTGTCACCACTCTGACCGATCTCCTGCACTCCTAGGCCTCGGAGACTGTGATGAGAGGAGCTGCTGTGACGATCTCTGACATACTTCAGTCTGGACGTCATTGTCCACATAACTATCAGCATTTTAGTCAAAACCATTCAACAAGTCTCTAGGAAGTTCCAAACTTTCCCATATCTTTCTTCTTCTGAGCTCCCCAAACTCTTCCAATCTCTGCCCATTACCTAGTTCCAAAGTTGTTTCCATATTTTTAAGTTATCTTTATAGCAGTGCCCCACTCTACCTGTAAAAATTTACCATACTAGTCTCTTCTCGCACTGCTATAAAAAATTGCCTGAGACTGGGTAATTGATTTAAAAAAGGGGGTTTTATTGACTCACAATTTTGTATGGCTGGGGAGGCCTCAAGACATTTACAATCATGGTGGAAGGGGAAGCAGGCACATCTTACATGGAGGCAGGCAAGAGAGTGTGTAAAGGAGGAACAGTAAAACACTTATAAAACCATCAGATCTCATAAGAACTCACTCACTATCATGAGACCACCATGGAGGAAACAGCCCCTGTGATCCAATCACCTCCCAATAGATTCCTCCATTGACACAGGGGGATTATGGGGATTACAATTGGAAATGAGATTTGGGTGAGGACACAAAGCCAATCCATATACCCAGCATAGAAGAAAAGCGTATTTCTGGGGAAGACTATATGCTCCACAGCCCTCAGGAAATAAATCTGTCATAGTTTACAGGGTTGGATAATAACTGGCCACTTTTACAATTTATACCAAAGAAAGCATTCAGTTACACAGTACACTTTTAGAACAATTAAATTTCTTCAGATTCCCTGACACTGTCACTAGTATCAATTTTAACCTAAGCAGAAGTGTGCTGTATGTTTTGCCCCTTATGTGGTATAAACTCAAAGAAAATCCTAAAGAAAAGTTATGTATTTCCAGTACTTATCATGAACAGTGGAAAACACCATCTGTTTCATCTATTCCTACAGACTTAAGAATAGACAACATGTAGTTTCACTTTTGCATTGTCAGAGTGTAGCTCAATGACTAACACAAAGTAGGCTATCTAAAATTATTTTACAGATTAATAAATAAATGATCCCAGTGAATATATGGATTGACACTCACCTGAAAACATACTTTTTTAATCCTAAAGCATCATACAAATGTAATTATGAAATGGCATTCTGAATCATATTTGACAATATTTATATCAGAAATATGATATAAAGGAGTGTGTAAAATCACGCACTCTTAGAACAAGACTGGTGAGTTTGAATCTTGGTGTGGACGCATGATTTATATGATCATAGTCAAGTTTATTTATACTCACTTTGTCTCAGTTTTCTCACATGTAAAATGGTCATAAAAAGTACTAATATCATAGATTTGTTATGAGAAAAAATAGCATAAAATTTTTAAACCTCAGGTAAAATATAAACATTTAAATGATGATATTAAGAGGATTTTTGACTATGTAAACTATCAGGAAGCATTAACTGTGTTCAATGTTTTATTTCAAGCAAACTTATCTTTAAACAAGTAAAGATATTTTTCTTAATTATTGCTTTTGCAATAATACTTCTTCACCAGCAAACAGCAAGTTCAGTTTTTCCTACTTTTTCTCAAAATATGGTTCTTTTGATAATTTAAATATAACTAGGATGTCATTGAGGTTTACGGAGATAAATGCGTAGGGGAAATTAGTGTGTGAGGCTTGAAGTTAGTACAAGTCTGTGGAGAAATATTCCACAAGTAAGTGTTACCAAATGCCACAGGATATTGAGCAAGAAAAAAGTAACCAAGTGGTTTGAGCTTTATATGGCAAATAAATGTAGCAACAGGCAGCTAAATATAATGTGCACCTCAGTCTACCATGAAAATAAGTGTTCTCCAAAAACTGGGATGTTTTGTCTTAAATGATATTCTGAAACCTTCTCCAGGATCTGCTGCTGTCTTCTCAGAATACCATTTCATAATTACATTTGTATGATGCTTTAGGATCAAAAAAATATGTTTTCAGGTGAGTGTCAATCCATATATTCACTGGGATCATTTATTTATTAATCTGTAATAAATAAACAAATCTATTCAGGATTTCGGTGACAGCTACCTGTAAGCATCCACTGTTATTAGCATTATTACTCTCTGGTATTATGGCCTCTTGGCTTTTTCTTGTAAGCTAACCTGCCAGCCTCTATGCCTCTTTTTGACCCTTTCATTATAATGCTGTGAGAAACTTTACAAACTACATATTGAATATAAAGTGGGCAATTTTTCGAGGTTCTGAATTTTCCAGGTCAAAGAAAATATTTTTTTCTCCAGTAAAATTAACATTTAAACCATATTTACATCTGTGGTAAACCCTACACAACTGACTCCCAAAATAACAGAAATTGTTATATGAGAATCACATTATTTGTCATCTTGAAACTTTACTAAGTATATATCATATGCTTATATTGCATAGGCAGTAAGTCCTTCTAATTTCCGTGTTATTGTACCACTTTATTCCACCAGGTGAAGCAGACGTTTTTACAGCTATCAAGAAGCCTGTAATCACTAGAGACAGCAGTAATGAGCAAATATAGGGAGTAAGATACTGGAGTATCAAAGCCATTACAATGATACCTACAAATACTATAAAGTCAATAAGTCTCTGATTCATGTAGCTCATAGCCACATTATGACTGAAGTTCAAAGAATTGCACACCCCTCTGTAGTTAAGCAATTCTTTGAACTTCAGTCATAATGTGGCTATGAGCTTCTGTGACCTGGGAAGCAGAAGCCATTGATAAATTAACCTCTCATCCTTTGAGCAGTCTTTGTGGGGGGTAGGATATAGCGATTAATTGGACTGTTGCAGCTAAGTATTTCAAGCTTGGAATATTGTTCTTAAAAAAAGAGCCTCCTGTAAAGGGTAAGAAGATGAAGAGAAATTTGAGCCTATGCGTGAAAATGAGACATGACAGATACACATGATGAAAAGTTTTCTATCAGTGGGAAAGTGACTGTTTAAACTCAATGATTAATTAATCATTTGGAACTTAAAATAGCTACAGGAAATGTTATTTTGTCTTGAGTCTACAGGAAATGTTATTTTGTTTAAGTCTTATTTGGAAGAGTAAGAGGTTAGTCCAAAGATTTATTTAAGCAAACAGATTTATTGAATCTGGCTGTCTAAGGCATTACAGAAGAATAGATATTCTGAATGTACTTTTTCAACTAACCTATCTACTTTGATCTCTGTGAAGCAAATTTTGACCACTTCTTGCCCTGAGTATTCATTTTCATACATCTTAAATAAAATATATGTAATAATTAATGAGATTATAAGACCTTGCTAATAAGAATTTCAGGCTTCTTGATATATAGTCTTTATTGAATTGTTTTACTGATATCTGAAACAGTGTGAATTCCTTTCTTTAAAAATACAACTTAGAAGAAACTTTTAAAATTATCTTCTGAGTGAGATTTTTCAGATAACATTAAAGAACTGAGAGTTACAGTTTGTATTTTTGTACATGTGGATAAGTGTCTACAATATTAACAAAAATAATATCCTATGTAGAAAAATAATTATACTATTTTCAATCCTTGCCTGTTTCATATAAATGATCTATGAGCTATATTGAGCATTTCTAATAGACTTAAATGTCACCAAAACAAAAAAAAGTCATGTTTATTATTACCATTACCTATGCCTGTATGTCTCTAGAGTGCAAATACAGGGAAGATTGCTTATTTCATCTACATGACCGAGGTTAGCTTAGTGGAAATAATATTCAAGATGCATCATACATTTAATGGACACTGAAATAACCAAAATCAATAGCAAACTATAAAAGCATTTATCAATCTTAAATTCTTCCTGATAAAAGCTGCAACATGTAAGATTCAGAATAAGAAAGGTACAGGACTTCATTTTTCTGAGTATACGCCTCCTTAAAATACAAGAATTCTCCACTCTTCACTTTGTAACATTCAGAAGAGATTTTTTTTACATATTCTTTTGTAATTATGCTTATTTCTCTTTGCTTAAAAGTAAGAATATACTAGGTGGTCTTTTGTCTCAGGGTATTGGATAATTTCTGTTTTATTTTTCCAATATTTAAGAATTGAATAGTACTTATCATACAAAATTGCACACCAGAAAAAGAATTTTGAAACATGTTTCCTGATTTTCTGATAAGAACATTTTAATTAATACATTCACGTTAATTTTCATTTAATTTTTACCAAAAAACCCCCAAAGCACAGTGAGCACTTACATACTTATCACTCGAGTTCAAAACTATCCACATTGTGCCATGCTGGTTTCATCCATCCTTCCAGCAGCTTCTTGTTGTCATTAGAATATTTTAAAGTGAATTCAAGACATTATAACCTTACATCCATAAATTTTACATTATGCATCTCAAAAAACATTTCATTATGTAATTAAAATGCTATACATCTAAGAAAACTAAAATAATTGCATAGCATCATCTATTATCCACTCAGAATGCTAATACATTAGTACATAAATAGCTAACATACAATGTTCCCAATGTTTTTTTTTTGTTTGTTTGTTTTTTGTTTTTTTTTTTTTGAGACAGAGTCTCGCTCTGTCGCCCAGGCTGGAGTGAGTGGCGCGATCTCGCCTCACTGAAAGCTCCGCCTCCCGGGTTCACGCCATTCTCCTGCCTCCGCCTCCCCAGTAGCTGGGACTACAGGCGCCCACCACCACGCTGGGTTAATTTTTGCATTTTTAGTAGAGACGGGGTTTCACCGTGTTAGCCAGGATGGTCTGGATCTCCTGACCTCGTGATCCGCCTGCCTCGGCCTCCCAATGTGTTGGGATTACAGGCGTGAGCCACCGTGCCCGGCTGTTTTTGTATTTTTTGTATTTGCTATTTGTATTCCGCCTCACCCCCTCTCTTTTTTTTTTTTTTTTTTTGTTTTTTTGTTTTTTGAGACGGAGTTTCACTCTGTCGCCGCCAGGCTGGAGTGCAGTGGTACAACCTCCGCTCACTGCAAGCTCCGCCTCCCAGGTTCAAGTGATTCTCCAGCCTCAGCCTCCTGAGTAGCTGGGACTACAGGCGCCCGCCACCACGCCTGGCTAATTTTTTGTGTTTTTGGTAGAGACGCGGTTTCACCATGTTGGCCAGGATGGTTTCAACCTCTTGACCTCGTGATCCACCGGCCTCCGCCCCCCAAAGTGCTGGGATTACAGGAGTGAGCCACAGCGCCGGGCACTTTTTTAGATTGTTAAATTTAAAGTGATAAATCTATTTTAGGCAATGTTTAATCTAGAACATTGCCTTCAATTATCCTTTTTATTTTATTGATTTGAAGCTAAGTTATACCTAAAGGTAGGTTTTCACTTAGGTGGTTACATATAGGTGGTATGTGGATATTTTAATTTCTTGCCCACTGTAATGAACAAATACCTACCAAGTATTTGTTCTTTTTTTTTCTGAGAAATTAATTGGATTGCATTATACTCTGAGTGCTAAGGCTTCCAGGACTTTTATACAGAACTTTTATGTGAATATAGATAGCAAATATATTATATATATTTATATATATGTGTGTGTATATATAGAGAGAGAGAGAAAGAAAAATTATAATATCACACCAATAAATCTAATTTAAATATTAAGGACTACAGAGATATTATATAATGCAATTTACTTTCTACTGGTATATATTTCCTTTATGTTGAAAAGGTTCTAAAGAACATGATAATATTATTATTTATTGTATTTTATACTACAATATGATAGTTTCAAAATAAAGCTACCAGCACTATATAGGAAGAGTAACACCATTAAATAAATTCTAAATGTAATTTAATTACTTTGTCTTTACATATCATCCAACCATAGAGAAAAATTAAGAAATTGGAATCCACATAAAAGATTGCTGTTTTTTTAAAAAAAATAAATGGTAGACCCTCTGGAGAACATGCAATTTTTGACTAGGCTGTTTTGCAAAGCTAAGAAAAATACAAATAATTATTGTGCATATTAATACACATTACTTTTGTCCAATAAATTCAAGTGATTATTGCCCAATGAATAACCCAGTTTTTATAAATTGATTTACATGTTCCTGAAATCAGTGTAAATTGATATAAACACTGAATATAAAAATGTGGTTCTTTGCTTTCTCCTTCAACTGAATTATAATATCTTCTAGTTGTCTCATTAATTATATATTTTAAAACAAATCTTTATATCTGCAAGACAGCCATGCATGATTTTTCTTTCTTTCTTTCCTTCCTCCCTCCCTCCCTTCCCTCTCTCTCTTTTCTTTCTTTCTTTTCTCCTTCCTTCCTTCCTTCCTTCCTTCCTTCCTTCCTTCCTTCCTTCCTTCCTTCCTCCCTTCCTTCCTTCCTTCCCTCCCTCCCTCCCTTCCCTCTCTCTCTTTCTGACAGGGGCTTGCACTGTCATCGAGGCTGAAGTGAAGTGGCACAATCTTAGCTCACTATAATCTCAAATTCCCAAGGTCAAATGATCTTCCTGCCTCAGCCTCCTGAGGAGCACATCACCATGCCTCGATGGGTTTTTTTTTTTTTAATATTATTATTATTTTGTTTTTTTAGAGGTAGGCTCTTGCCCAGTGTAATCTCAAACTACTGGCCTTAAAGAATCCACCACCTTCAGCAACCAAAAGTGCTGAAATTATAGGCATGAGCCATCATTCCCTCCTGATAACTATGTATCTTCGAAAATTATTTTGCAAAACCACTATGAATATATTAGTAAGATGTTATATTTTTAATTTGTAGTTAGGTCTCCAAATTGATTTAAAAAATGGCATTTGTTTAATGTCTTTTCAGTTTGAGGGATTTCTTTCTTTTTTAATATTCTAATTATTTAAAATATTTAAATTTTTAAAATGTCAATTATAAATATTAATATGTCCAGATTCTACAATTACAAATGAATTAAATTTTACTAACACTTCTGATATGGTTTGGTTGTGCCCCCACCCAAATGTCATCTTGAATTGTATCCCCCACAATTTCCACATTGTGGGAGGGACCCAGTGGTAGATAATTAAATCATGTGGGCAGGTCTTTCGCATGCTCTTCTTGTAATAGTGAATAAGTCTCAAGAGATCTGATGGTTTTAAAAAGGGAAGTTTCTGGCCGGGTGCAGTGGCTCTGGGAGGAGAATGGTTTGAACCCGGGAGGCAGAGATTGCAGTGAGCTGAGATCATGCCACTGCACTCCAGCCTGAGGACAGAGCAAGACTCCGTCTACAAAAAATTTAGTGGGGAGTTTCCCTGCACAAGGGCTCTTGTCTTGTCTGCTGCCATGTGAGACATGCCTTTCACCTTCCACCATGATTGTGATGCCTCCCTAGTCACATGGAACTGCAAGTCCATTAATTTTGTTAATTGCCTAGTCTCAGGTATGTCTTTATCAGCAGCATGAAAATAGAGTAGGCTGGGCGCGGTGACTCACACCTGTAATCTCAGCACTTTGGGAGGCTGAGACAGGCAACACGAGGTCAGGAGATCGAGATCATCCTGGCTAACATGGTGAAACCTCATCTCTACTAAAAATACAAAAAAAAAAAAAAAAATTAGCCAGGTGTGGTGGGAGGCACCTGTAGTCCCAGCTACTCGGGAGGCTGAGGCAGGAGAATGGCCTGAACCTGGGAGGCGGAGCTTGCAGTGAGCTGAGATCGTGTCACAGCACTCCAGCCTGGGCAATAGAGCAAGACTGCGTTTCGAAAAAAAAAAAAAGAAAAAGAGAAAAAGAAAACAGAGTAATACAATTTCTGATGTCAACTGTTACCAAAGCTGTATAATATTTTAAATAAACACTATTTGAAGATTAACTATGAGCCACAAATACAGAAATAAATTATGGAGCCAAGATGAAGGAGAAAAGACAAGATGAATCTTCATCTTCGTATTTCATGTATTGTTTTTCCTTATAGAAGAATGGAAAGTTTGAAAGTGCACCTGAGAACATGAAAAGAGCTTTCAATAGTCTCTGAGGAGCTGGAATCCAGGGATTTCTAGAAGAAAAGTTTCATGATGAATATGAGAAAATGTGGTTTAAAACCACAAAGGTGGCAACCTAAGATTGAAGTGGATAGGACATAGGCCAGCCCGGAGAGTAATAGAAACTTAGAATCATGTGATAATCTTTATAATGTATGTGTTCACATTATCTGGGATTTCTGATAGCTCTAACGCAGCTATCTGGCATAAGTAAACAGAAATGCTTTGTGTGGTAAGATAAATACATCCAGAGTCTCAAAAAGGCATTGCGTTTTTTTTTTATATACAACTATCCAAGGGGATGACTGACTAGACGCAGCCAGAAAATGCCTCTCCCACCAAAGGAAACCAAAATTTTGAGTGAACCATTACATGTTAAACAGAGAGAAAACACTGAAAGTTGATAGAAAATGCAGACACCATAATTGAAAACAGAGGGAGCTGGGGAGCCTGCTTCGAGATGCTGGGTACCAGGACTGGCCTCCAGTCCCAAAATGAAAGTAAGAAAGGGGTTAGGGAAGGAACTCTGGGGCACCACAATCCTGTCACAGATCTCGGGGATCATAGTTACAGGAATTACTGTAACTCCTATCTACCTTTGAACTGGCAGAGAGAACTGCGTGGAGATCAGGCAGAGGCATACCTGAAACCCACACAAATCTCAGAAGGTTTCACTGCATAGTGCAGCTGCAGCAAAATGTCAGCAATGTGTCCTTCCACCTAAGCTTTCCATCCTGCACTCAGTGGCTGCCACAGCTGCTGTCTGCTGGGAGAAAGCAGGCCACCATTGTTGTGGGAATGAAGTACACTTTATCCATGTGTTCCTTTGCCTGCCAGTCACTTTCAAGACTGCCTGCCTTGCTGCTCTCACAGGAACATGCCCACAGCACAGCCCCTGCTGCCCTGCCTAAGTGTTTTGCTGCTTGCCTGGTAGCAGTTCAGCTCCTACCCCCAGCACAACTGGTGCTCGACCTCATGGAGCCAGAGGGCAAATTCCCGGTCCTGGTCCTAATTTCCCAGGATCTGAGTACACCACCTAGGGGTATGAAGTTGAGATATGTGGCCTGAATTCAAATGAGACAGGAGCCTCCACTTTTAAAACACAGAGAAAAGTGTGACGAAGGTTCATATAGTGGTGCAGGCACTGGGCGTCTCTCCTTTCACAAGACCAGTCTAGGAAGGGTGAGGCCTGACAGCCAGCCATAATAACTTCTTCTGTCAGGAGCTATGCAGCTTAAAACATCTGGAATGGTTCAGTGATCTGGTCACAGAAAGCTTGGGAAAAGCCTACTTAGCAGGCCTGCTCCCAGTCAGATGCCAAAGGATAATCCACTGGATCAGGGGAGTGTGAGCTGGGTTGACCCTACAGTATATGCTGGGCTGAAAATCCTGGCTTGCAGGTACCTTTCCGGTTGTATACCTGCAGTACCACTACCCCACCTGGGGATCCTCGACACTTGACCCACGGCACCACCAGATCACCAGTACACAAGTCCTACTACCTGCTCTGACTCTCACAAGCACAGGGAATTGGTGGGCTCCTGGGGAGTTGCTGGTCTCCTGGTGACCTAATACTCACCTGGGACTGCCCCTAAGGGAGGGGGCAGAGCAGATGTTGGAGCAAAAGAAACACAGATGTGGTGCCATTAGTTGAAGAGGATGTCACCCAGACCTGGGAATGTACTTGGAGGAGGAAATCATTCTTTCACCTCAATGCCACACTTTCCAGAGCACTGCTACTATGTATTCATTGAAAGACAAAAGGGGCCTGTTGCTAGTAAAACCTTACCTTCTGGCATTTACTTACACTCTTAAGTGCCATCTACTGGACTGTAGCTTGAATTACAACACCAAACAAAAACATATTCCTCCACACACAGTGACTCTGAACCTCACACAGAAAACTATCCACAACCTAGGAACACATAGAGAGCCACAGAGAGCCTTAGTCCTCTGAACAAACTCAGAAACAAAACCAATCAACTATACATAACATTTACCACAGTCAAATACTCAAGAGAAAAAAGAATATAAAGTTATAAAGCCCAATACGAATGGCAACAATTAAAAAATAATAATAAATAAAGAGACAGAGCAAGATGGTGGAATAGAAGCCTACACCATTCCTCATGGTCAGAAAAGCACCTCATAAGACCCCAAAAATAAGGTGAGCAATCACAGTACCTGGTTTTAACTTTATATCACTGAAAGAACCATTGAAAAGGGTTAGAGAAATAGTCCTGAATTGCCAGAGCCACCATTCCTGCTTCCCCAACAGTGGCTGCAAGGTGCAGAAAAAGAATCTGTGCATTCAGAAGAAAGAGAGCACACCAACTGGAGGATTTTACTTTGGACTCAGTGCTACCTGGTTGCAGTGGAGAGCAAAGCTGTGCTGGGCTCAGATAGTGCCTGAGCAGAAAGGAATAATTTGCACCAGATCTAACTGCAGGGGAATCACTCATTTCAGTGATCAGAACTTGAATTTCTTGGCAAGCCTCGTCACTATAGGTCAAAGTGCTCTGGGATCGTAGGTTAACATGAAAGGCAGTTAAGGACACAAGGACTGCAATTCCTAGGCATGTCTTAGTGCTAGGCTGTGCTCGGAGCCAGTGGACTAGGGCGGAATGTTATCTAGGGAGAGAACAGCCAGGGCAGCTAAGGTAGTGCTTGTGTCACTCCTTCCCCAAACCCAGACAGTGTAGCTCACAGCAATGAATGTGATTCCTTCCTTCTGCTTGAGCCAAAGAGAATGAAGAACAAAGAAGACTTTGTTTTGCATATTGTGTATCAGCTCAACCATAGTAGGATAGGAAACCAGGCAGTGATGAGGCTCCCATTCCAGGTCATAGCTCCCAGAAGACATTTATAGACACACTCTGGGACAAAAGAGAAACCATTTTCTTGACAGAAGGACCGAGTCCTGGTAGGATTTATGACCTGCTGACTAAGGAGCCCTTGGGCCATGAATAATCAGCAGTGATCCCTAGGTAGTATGCCACTGGCCTTGGGCTCTGAAAAGAGTTGACTTTAGGTGTGACCTAGTACATGTAGCTGAGGTGGCTATGGTGAAAGAATCCTTCTGTTTGAGAAAAACAGAAGGAAAAGTAAAGGGGACTTTGTATTGCACCTCTGGTACTATTTGGCCACAGGGGATAAAAGCAGCAAGCAGGCTCCTGAGGTTCCTGAGTCTAGGAATAGACACAAGATTTCTGGACCTGCCTTGGGCCAAAGAGGAGTCCACAGCCCCGAAGGCTGAGTCCCAGGCCGGGCAACACTCATCACAAGCTAACTGAAGAGCCTTTGGGCTTTAAGTAAACATCAGTGGTGGCCTGGCAGAAACCTTGTGATCTGGAAGTGGTGGTGGTACAAGCTTCTCTAGCTGTGGAAAGGAAGGAGAGAGCAGAAAGGACTTCGTATTGTGATTTGAGTATCATCTTTTTTAAAAAATTAATTAATTAATTAATTTGGTTATGCTTTAAGTTCTAGGGTACATGTGCACAACGTGCGGGTTTGTTACATATGTATACACGTGCCATGTTGGTTTGCTGCAACCATCAACTCGTCATTTACATTAGATATTTCTCCTAATGCCATCCCTCTCCCAGTCCCCCATCCCCCAGCAGGCCCTGGTGTGTGATGTTCCCCTCCCTGTGTCCATGTGTTCTCATTGTTCAATTCCCACCTATGAGTGAGAACATGTGGTGTTTGCTTTTCTGTCCTTGTGACAGTTTGCTGAGAATGATGGTTTCCAGCTTCATCCATGTCCCTGAAAAAGACGTGAACTCATACTTTTTATGGTTGCATAGTATTCCATGGTGTATATGTGCCATATTTTCTTTTTCCAGTCAATCATTGATGGACATTTGGGTTGGTTCCAAGTATTTGCTACTGTGAATACTGCCACAATGAACATAAGTGTGCATGTGTCTTTATAGTAGCATGATTTATAATCCTTTTGGTTATATACCCAGTAATGGGACTGCTGAGTCAAATGGTATTTCTAGTTCCAGATCCTTGAGGAATCACCACACTGTCTTCCACAATGGTTGAACTAATTTACACTCCGACCAACAGTGTAAAAGCGTTCCTATTTCTCCAAAGCCTCTCCAGCATCTGTTGTTTCCTGACTTTTTAATGATCGTCATTCTAACTGGCATCAGATGGTATCTCATTGTGGTTTTGATTTGCATTTGATGCAAATCAAATGATGACCAGTGATGATGACCATTTTTCCATGTGTCTGTTGGCTGTGTAAATGTCTTCTTTTGAGAAGTGTCTGTACAAATTCTGTGCCCACTTTTTGATGTTGTTTTTTTTTTCTTGTAAATTTATGTAAGTTATTTGTAGATTCTGGATATTAGCCCTTTGTCAGACGAGTAGATTGCAAAAATTTTCTTCCATTCCGTAGGTTGCCTGTTCACTCTGATGGTAGTTGCTTTTGCTGTGCAGAAGCTCTTTAGTTTAATTAGATACCATTTGTCTACTATCTTAGTTGCAGGGAAATTTCTAAGGTTTCAACTCCAATCCCTGGCTGACAGACAGCAATTCTGGACCTGCCTAGGGGCTGGAGAAACTCACTGCCCTGAAGGAAAGGACACAAATTTGGCAAGCTTTACCACTTTCTGATCATAGATCCCCAGGGATTTAAGTGAACATAGGTGGTAGCCAGTTAGTGATTAGAGTGGGCCTTGGGCAAGACCCAGTGCTGTGCTGGCTTTAGGTCTGACCCAGTGCAGTCCCAATGGTGGTAGCCAGAGAGGAGCTTGCATCACATCACCAGTTCCAGGTGGCATAGCAGACAGAGAGACTTTGGGAAAATGTAAGGAAAAAGAACAAAAGTCTCTGCCTGGTAATCCAGATAATTTTTTTCAGATCTCATCCAAAATTACCAAAGTGGTATTTCTACAAGTCTGCAATAGTCACATATTAGGCTTGGGATCACCTGAGAAGCCTTCTCAAGAAAAACAGGCACAAGCAAACCCAGACTGCAAAGGCTACAATAAATAGCTAACTCTCCAATACACAGACACTGATAAACATCTACAGGCATGAAGATCTTCCAGGAAAACATGTCCTCAACGGATGAGCTAAATAAGGCATCAGGAACCAATTCCTGGAGAAATGGAGGTATGTGAAGTTTTGGACAGAGTTTTCAAAATAGCTGTTCTGAAGACACCCAAACACGTTCAAGATAACATAGAGAAGAAATTCAGAATTCTATCAAATCAATGTAACCAAAATTTAAATAACTAAAAAGAATCAAGGAGAAATTTTCAAGTTGAAAAAATGCAACTGACATATGGAATGATGCATCAGAGTCTCTTAATTGCAAAATTAATCAAGACGAAGAAAGAATTAGTGAGCTCAAAGCCAGGCTATTTGAAAATACACAGACGGAAGAGACAAAAGGAAAAATAAGAAAAAATAATGAAGCATGTCTACAAAATTGCCTCCAAAGGGCAAATCTAAGAGCTATTGGCCCTGAAGAGGAGGTAGAGAAATAGAAAGGGGTAGAACGTTTATTCAAAGGGATAATATCAGAGAACTTCCTAAACCTAAAGAAATATATCAGCATTCATGTACAAGAAGAATATAAAACATCAAGTAGCTTTACTACATAAAAGACTACCTCAAGGCATTTAGTAATCAAACTCCCAAAGGTCAAGAATAAAGAAAAGATCCTAAAAGCAGCAAGAGAAATGAAACAACAAATATTTGAGCTCCAATATGTCTGACAGCAGACTTTTCAGTGGAGACCTTATAGGGTAGGGGAGAGGTCTGATGTATTTAAAGTGCTGAAGGGAAAAACAAAACAAAATAGCTTTTACCCTAGAATAGGGGATCCAGTGAAAATCTTCTTAAAGCACGAAGGAGAAATAAAGACTATCTCAGACAAACAAAACCTAAGGGATTTCATCAACACCAGACCTGTCCTAAAAGAAATGCCAAAGGAAGTTCTTCAATAAGAAAGAAAAGGATATTTATGGGCAAGAGAAATCATCTGAAGCTACAAAACTCACTGGCAATAGCACACCAAAAAACACAGAATATTATAACAGTGTAACTGTGGTGTGTCCATTACTTTTATCTTAAGTAGAAAGGCCAAATGATGAACCAATAAACAACAATAGCTACAACAACTTTTCAGTACGTAGTACAATAAGACATAAAGAGAAACAAAAAGTTAAAAAAAAAAGAAAGGGGGCAAGAAGTTAAATTGTAGAGCAGAGGTGTCCAGTGTTTTGAATTCTTTTGGCCACATTTGAAGAATTATTTTGGGCTACACGTAAGATACACTAACATTAACAATAGCTAATGAGATAAAAAAAATTCACAAAAAACCTCATGTTTTAAGAAAGTTTACAAATTTGTATTGGGCTGCATTGAAAGTTACCCTGGGCTGCATGTTACCCACAGCAGCATGTTAGACAAGCTTGGTATAGAGTTTCTATTAGTTTTCTTTTCATGTTTTTGTTTTCAATGCAATCAGTATTAAGTTGTCATTAGTTTAAAATAATGAGTTTTAAGATAGTATGTACAAGCCTCTTGGTAGCCTCAAATTTTAAAACATACAACAGATACACAAGAAATAAAAAGCAAGGAATAAAATCATACCAC
Organism: Papio anubis; assembly: GCF_008728515.1. NCBI lineage: Eukaryota > Metazoa > Chordata > Mammalia > Primates > Cercopithecidae > Papio > Papio anubis. The sequence continues at coordinate 23,264,764 of NC_044977.1, forward strand.
CAGAGAAAATCACCTTCATGAAAAGAAAGACAGAAAGGAAAGAAAGAAGGGGAAGTCTGCAAAAAACCCTAGAAAACACATATTTAAAAAACAGGAGTAAGTAAGTCCCTATTTATGAATAATAACATTAAACATTAAAAGCTTCTGTACACAGAGAAAACAATCAACAAAGTGAATCTGACAAGGGATTAATATCCAGAATATATAACAGGCTCAAAGAACCCTATAAGAAAAAATCTAATAATCTGATTAAAAATGAGCAATAAAGCACCCTTGAAGATAGAATCATGCATTTCTAATAGTAAAAAATAGATTTAAAGATATTCATCATTTAAAATCTAACTGTTTAGCTAAGGTCATTGAAACTCAGAGAAAACACCTGACATGGCCATAAACACACACACAACTCCAAAATGCAGTGTGCTCTCAAAAGTGAATTATTATCTCACTGGGCCAGATCCAGACCATTTGAACTTTCTTGTACTTAGATATTCTGAAGATCTACTCTTCCAAATTCTCAAAATTATATCTAAATTATATAGAAACTACCAAAAAGAAAAACGAAAATATTTGGGAAAATTACTGCAGCTGTTCTCCAAAGAGAAGACAATGATGCTGTCTTCAACAGAGCATGGAGCTAAAGGGTCAGTTTGAACAGTATATATTTTATTTCCTAGCATAAATAACAATGTTTATTTTGCCTTAATTTCTGGTTTCCTTGGCAACCTTTCTGTAAATTTGGCGAAAGAATGTTTAAATAATATAAAGGCAAGAGAAAACTTGGGGAGTAAAAGTGTTTGGAAGAACCTCCTTGATTTTTCACCTTCCCCAAGCTACATACTTAAGTACATGAATATATATTATATACATGTAAACGGTTGATTGATTGATATCCTATAATACTATTTTTCTAAATTATGTAGTATTTGGAGGTAACAGTATATAGGTAGACACCCATCTGTATTCACTGATAAGCAATGTCTTCTTCAGCTAAAATCTAGGTAAGTAATTCTATCCTGCCATGTGGCCACTAGCTATTATCTTATATTACTCACATGCATTCCTTTATTCATTTAAAATACTTTTAATTTTCCGTTTTGTGTTAAGGATCAGATATTGCATTATACTTGCATTTTATTTACAATTTCACTATCTCTTGATCTCATTTTCTAACTCCAGCTATTATTTTAGGGATAAATTCCACATAGGCTATGACAAACTACATAGGTGAAACCTGTTAGGTCCTTGCTTTGTGTGCTGCATCATGTGCCTCTTGCTTTCTTCAAAGGGCTTCTCAGTTGCTTTAATGTGGATGCCTAAAGGACATCATTTGACACTCATGAATGTGCAACCTATTTTGCAGGAACTGATGCACACCAGGTCGCCTTTGACCAACAGGGAATAAGCACTAGAGAAGAAATACATTCCTCTTTTATCTCTTTTGGAGACAAATGATCAGATTCATAAGAACCCTGAAATGTTCTTTGAAACTGGGCCCCAGTATCCTACAGGAGTAGATAACTATATCTTTGTATTAATTTATCCTCCTTAGCTTTCCAGATTACCAGTCTCATTCACCTACTACTTGAAATCAAATTACCAATAAACTGTCTTCATATAAGCCTTTACCTTTGTCTTCGTGAGTGTCTAGACTAATGCAGTTGGTTAACTTCAGGCAGGATTTTAAAGTTGCATCACATAATCATCAGCAGAGAATCAAGTTTCTACAACTTTGGTAATTAAGAGAGCAATCACCATATACTTGTGGTAGCAACAAAATTATTCTGACTTTCACTGAAATGATTGGGATTAGGTGCAGGGAGAAAATGACATATTGGGTTATAAGGAAGCTGTGACATTTAAAATGAAAGGGGAAGGGTTACACAGGAATGCACAGATGTGTGCTTTTTGTAACTGTTTTGGAAGTCTTAAACATAAAATAGCATGCTTAAGTTAAACATCTAAACAACTCAAGCCATTTCTGGAAAGCCAGAGAACTTCCGTAGTAGCCTTAAGAAGACTTGCTTCTCACAGTTTCATGGCATACTGTGCTAAACATTAGGCCCTGGTCTTACATAAGGGTGGAAGAGCATCATACATATCTGAAAATGGAGCCTTTATATATCTCTCCCATCAAAATCAAGAACCTGATAGAAGAATGGTCCTCTGAAATTCAAGATGAGCCTGAAAAACTGTGGATTCCTAGATACTTCTAAATATTCTGAGATATATAAAACTCTGTGCTCAGTAACTGAACAGTAATCTGTGAAACAAAGGGTAGACACAGGATTTTTTTCCCTCACCATCAGTCCAATGACTTACTTATGTATTTGGTCCCTATCATTACAGTGACCATGACTGCAAAAGACTAGAGATTCTGATTCCTATGGGAAAATGCTTTCACTAGGGAGCACAGTAATATTTCTATGCAATGCTTTATATGCCTCATAGTCACTTTGTGCTTCTCATGCCAATGGAGCAGTAGGGAAAATAGTGTATATACTAGGGGGATTAGGAGTATGATGGGGTCATTGGCACTGTGTATCATGGGGAACTAAGATAGCAGCTATATAATCGAGGAAAGGATAAATACGTCTGGAACCAGGTATATACACTGGTGCATGTCTTCAGCCTTTCATAATGGTGGATTATGTATTGAAGGAACCTCAGTTTAACAAGGGAAAGTAAATTAAGGACTTAGGCTCCTCATAAATGAAGGTTACGGTCATCTTATCAGGGAAGTAACATAGATCCATCACTTTTCAGTTAAGGGTAAAAGCAAACCATAAACTGTGATTTAGAAATAAAATACAAATATTGTTAATGGCCTTGGTATCAGCTGAGGTGGTGGGTACTGGTAGCTTATTTCATTAACTCACATACATTACATTATTTGTAATAGTTTGTACCTCCTTTAGGAGCATGCAAGAGGTGAGCTGTATCTTATGCATTTTTGCACTGTTTCATATCCTGTCAGCCACACCTCATACACTAACTTCTGTGTCCACTATTACTCTGTAAACTTTGATCACTTTTGCACAGATATAATCTTACTGCATCTTGCCTCTGTCATCAAAACACATACTTCCTATTTTCTGCTGATATCTCTTATTCGGTATCATAGGATGACACAGGAACTCAATTCACACATGAACAATTTAATGTTAATGGGTGGGAGAGTTAATGCTGGGAAGACAATGCCAAGAAATAAATATACCCCTTATTTTCATCTACATTGGGGGACAGTTTTGACATGCTTTTTATCAGGATCCTCAGAATGTAAAGTAGAATTGAATGTCAGTCACCAGTAGTGGTAGCCAATTTAAGATATCCTCATGTTGTCTTCCCTTATTTTCTGTATATTTCCTCTGTTCTTCATGCTTTATCTTGAAGAACTCATTTCTAAATAAGTATCTCTACATGAGCCTTTTACTCAGGGTTTGTTTTTCTTGGGGGGGAAATCCAGCCTAAAGGAAAAAAACAAAACAAGACAAAACAAAACAAAAAAAAACTAACCAATCAAATAGATATGGAACTGATAAGGTTTGGCTCTGTGTCCTCACCCAAATCTCAACTTGTAGCTTCCATAAATCCCACGTGTTGTGGGAGGGACCCACTGGGATATGACTGAATCATGGGGGCGGGTATTTCCTGTGCTATTCTTGTGATAGTGAATGGGTCTCACGAGATCTAAAGGTTTTAGAAACAGGAGTTTCTCTGTACAAGGTTTTTTTTGCCTGCCACCATCCAGGTAAGATTGCCTTGCTCCTCCTTGCCTTTTGTCATGATTGTGAGGCCTCCCCAGCCATGTTTAACTGTAAGTCCAATAAACCTCTTTCTGTTGTAAATTGCCCAGTCTTGGGTATGTCTTTATCCCTAGCGTGAAAATGAACCAATACAGGTACCTACCCACCACAATGCATTTTGTCTAGCTGAGGAGACATATATAAAACAAATAATTACTTGAATGAGTAAACCATTAAAATGGTGATAATAATTATGAGAGAAAGTATTAAATTCTGTGAAGGCATAAATACTATGGAGCTCCCAGGAAAGCCTCTTCCAAAAAAGGATACAAAATTAAAAATTGAAGAATTTTGAGGAGTTAGGCGTGTAAAAGTGTGCAGGATGAGCTCCTGAGAAACATGGAAAGGGTAACTGGCTAAAACAATGTGAATAAGTAGCAGAGTGACAAGGGATATAATTGGAGTAGTGGGCTAGGGCCAGATAATGTAGGGCCTTGTAGGCCATGTGATAAGTATCAAAATTAATGTTAAATATGAAAAGCCAAATTTGAAAGGTTTTAAACAAGGGAGTTATAAAGAATTATGCCTGTGTCTTATCGTAGCTGAAATTGGAAGAGACAAGGGTGGGATCACAAAAAATAATGCTGGTGAAAACTAGGCAACGAACATGTTTGGGTGGGAGATCAAGTGTTGTGTTCTGCAAAATAATTACACAAGATGCAAAAATAAGATAATTGTACCCCAAACTTTAAAATATATAAATTTGTCATTATTATACCAATGTGCATGTAACTATGTAAATATTAATGATTATAATACCTATATCAGACAGAATTCCACTAAAAAAATGGAACCACTAGGGGACACATCCACACCCATACCCCCCGCCCCCACCACCATCCCCACACAGAGCAAGGAATTGACTTACACCACTCTGGTGGCTCAACAGACAAGTTCTAAATTTATAAGGCAGGCTGCCAGAAAGATCAGGCTGTTATCTCTTGGGCAGGAGATGAAGCTGTAATCCATAGTGACTTTTTTTTTTTCCTCAGGTTCTACACTTAAACTTTTTCAAAGACTTCAATTAAAGTCCACTCAGATTATCAAGAAAAATTTTCTTAAGATCCTTGCCATTTTTTTGATGTTTGTCTTCTTCAAATCCCTTGCTTGAATTTGATCCCCAGTGTTGGAGGTGGTACCTAATGAGAAGAGTTTCAGTCATAGAAAGAGTGTATCCATCATGAATATATTAATGCTCTCCCTAGGGGAGGGATGAATGAGTTCTCACCTAGTTAGTTCCCACAAGAGGTAGTTGCCAAAAAGTGCCTGGCACCTCCTCTCTCCCTCTCTCTTGCTTCCTCTCTCGCCATGTGATCCCTGCACACGCTGGCTCCTCTTTGCCTTCTACCATGAGTGGAAGCAACCTGAGGCTTTCTTCAGATGCCCAGTTTTCTAGCCAGAAGAATCATGAGCCAAATAAATATTTTCTTCTTTTTAATAAATTACCAGGCCTCAGGTATGTCTTCATAGCAACACTAAATGGACTAAGACGTGCCACCATAAAATTCTTTCACGGCAACGCCAGGAGTAGTGTTTAACTGAATAACTATGAACCACAGCCATGGTATGTTGACACATAAAACTGACCATCACAATATTTAATTTTTTTTCAGGATCCTATCTGTTTTTCCGTAGTGAAAGTGTATTTCATTCTCTGACTTAGGGATTTAAACAAAAGCATGGTGCACTCTTAATTTATGTGACACTTTTGTAAAATAAAGCTTGAAAACCATTTAACCCCAAAGGCAGTTTAAACTAATGTTCTTCTGTACTGATTCTGTAACTGTGACTAGTAGTTCAACATTTTATTTATAACCTAAATTTGGATTAAGTTTCTTACTTTATTTATAATAACATGATTTATTATATATTCTCATATATAATCTCCTGCCTCAGCCTCCTGAGTAGCTGGGACTACAGTTGCCCACCACCACGTCGGCTAATTTTTTGTATTTTTAGTAGAGATGGGGTTTCACCATGTTAGCCGGAATGGTCTCGATCTCCTGACCTCGTGATCCACCTGCCTCAGCCTCCCAAAGTGCTGGGATTACAGGCGTGAGCCACCGTGCCTGGCCATCATATATTTTATTAATAGATGAGTCGAAAGCAAACATTATTTCCAGATGGCAGTTTAGCAGTATATATGTAGAGCTTTAAAAGTAGTTATAACATTGACCTAATCATTCTAGAAAATTATCATTTAAAAATGATTCAAAATATGCTCAGATAAAATTATCAAAAGCAACAAAACTAAAAAGCAACTGAAATAACAACTAATATAAAAATTATATTGTAAATTAAAATCTACCTATGCTATACATACATCAAAAATTATGCTTTATGAAATTGTAATGACATGAGAAAATGCTTATTTTAAAATTTTAACTTACATAGCGCAAAGTTATACATTATTTCAATTATGTAAGAAGGCATAGCCCAAGCCTAAAACTTGGGAGCAAATGCCAGAAAACACTGGAGTTGTAAATAAAGACTTAGAAAACACAAATACATGAAGTTATCTTCAGCTCCCAGAATACCAAACAGCAAATACACTTGCACCAAATGTATTTGAGAATTCCCTTAGAACTAAATGTATGTCAGAAATCTTTGCAAAACTAAAGTTATTGTGTAGGTACAACATGAGCCACTAAAAACACTTTAAGCAGAAATAACTTCATTGTTATTTGATTTAAATGTAAAGTAGTAAATACATTTTATAGATTTTGTAATTTTATATAATTTAGACTTTTATATTCTCTCTCAATTGAGTGCTCCTCTCTCTCTGTCTTCACTGAGCTTTTTTCTATGCGTGTTTCACTCATTAAATATTTTTGAATATATATACAATATTCCTAAAAACAACAACAACAACATTTTTTTCCTGATAACTTTAGGAGCAAATAAGTGGTTTAGTAAAAATCATTTTTATGTTTAAGAAAGATTTCTGAGTAGACTGGACAATATTTCTGAACTGAGAATACAATTTGTTTCAATCATTGAAAAACAAGAGGTGGGTAAAGATACCCTAAAGTAATTATACTTAATAATTTACTTTCGTTAGATAACATAATTTATTTTCATCTTTTTTTCTGCTGGAGATTGACACAATTGTCAATTTATTTTTAGTTATTATGTGTCAGGTAAATTACAAAGGCATCTACATCAAATAGATTTTTGTTGTTGTTGTTTGTTTGTTTTTTGTTTTGAGACTGGGTCTTGCTCTGTTGCCAGGCTGGAGTGCAGTGGTGTGATCTCGGCTCCCTGCAACCTCCGCCTCCTGAGTTCAAGTGATTCCCCTGCCTCAAACAATTCCCTTGCCTCAGCTTCCCAAGTAGCTGGGACTACAGGTGCATGCCACCACACCCAGCTAATTTTTGTATTTTTAATAGAGATGGTGTTTCACCTTATTGGCCAGGATGGTCTTGTTCTCTTGACCTCACAATCTACCCACCTCAGCCTCCCAAAGTGCTGGGCCATCATACGAGGTCTAGATCAACTAGTTTGTGCAAATTTGGTTGTCTTAATGTCTAGTTCTGTGCTATACAATATGGTAGTTAATATGTCACATACAGCTCTTGGATGTAACTAATATTTCACATAGAGCTCTTAATTTTAATTATAGTTAAATGAAATGAAAATTCAGTTTTTCAGTCATAATAGTCAAATTTCAAATTCTCGGTGGTTTGTAATTACAATATTGGACCATACATGTACAGAATGTTTCTATCATTGTAGGAAACACAACCAGAAAGTGCTATACTTTAACTTTTACATTGAAATTATTCAACAAAAGTACTTTCAATACATTCTTGAATTATTGTAGAATTGCCTTAAATTTACATTTACAAGTAATTTGGACAAATAAGATTTCTAAACTGTGCTGACCAATTGTGTATTTGCTCTGATATCCAAAAACTGTATTTCCCCCTTTTCACGTTTTAGTTGAGAATTATAGTTAGCTGGGTTCTTGCTCTTTATTATCAGGTTAGTTGTCACCTGAACAGGAAGTCTTTTTGCTTCATGGCATCTCTTAAAGAGGCAGCATCTCCTCTCTCTTTCTTACACATCTTAAAGGATGTCTCATTCTGTCTGTGGAGTGGAGTCTGCCTGCTGATTGTAGCTTCCTTCTAATGGCCCCAGATTCTCCACCCTAGAAATGGCACCTCTACCTCTGTCTCCCAGATCCATGCAAGTTGGCAGCTTTCTGGCTTTGCAATTCTCTGATGTGTCTCCCTGCCTCTTCTTTGTCTTCTTAGCTCTTTCAAAACTTGTTTAACCAGTTCTCTGTATTTAATCCCAAATCTAGACCCTCCTTCCTTTCTTTCACAAAAAACAAACAAACAAACAAACAAAAAACTAGACTGATTTCTGTTTTGCTGATTGGATTCTGATTAAAACATGTGATTTTAAATCCTTATTACATAATATTTTTCAAGGTAAAAATCACTCAATAGAAGGAAAATAGGTAGCTTAAAATAAAGGCAATCTTAGTGTATTTTTCTTTTATATGCTTGTGGAATACGAAATGACTTTGAATTACTCTATTCAACAATAACAACAAAATAACTGTGGTTTTGTGATGAGGTTATAAATAGGAGTTGTAATAAGTAAAATTTCCCAGAAGTCATTTCTGAATACCTTAGGAGGTCTTTCAGCTAACATCTATTTTGTTGTTACCCTATATGAAGAAAAAAGAAGTTAAGTATATAAAAAATAAAATTTCCTCATATTTTTTCTCAAAAAGAGAGTTTTAAAATTAGTATGTTGCCTTCCTAAACTTTCCAATGGCAAAATATTTGCATGTCCTTATTGTGATATTTTGTGTTTGAGAAGACACCCAAAGATAGAAATGGGGAATAATTACATCCCCTCAACAAACGAAAGAAAATTATCTTCAGAGACATTTAGAAAAGTGATACATTTTTATTTCATTACATAAAATGGTTTGTGAGGCATTTTCTATTAATATCAAGGTTTATTTTGGTTTTCGAAAAATAGTTCTAAAGCAAATTTTAGATAAGGTTGAAAAATTTATTTTATTGGCAATCTACTCTCTACTTTTCTAATATATTGCTTAGTTTCTAAAAACTTTTCTCTCACCATTATAATATTTTCAGAGTCTGAATATCATCAGATATTGATCATATAAATACAAATATTGTAGAAGCTTGGGGTGTACTCCATATCCACAAGCTCAGCAAGGATAATGAAAATGGGTGTATTCTTTTGGATGTTTTCAATTTTCAAATCTTTCACAGTATATTGTTGGCTTCACTTTTGACATGATTCTCTCTCTGCCTGCCTGTCTCTGTTTGTGGCTCACTCTCTCTTTATCTCTCTCTCAGTCTCTCCCTCCATCCCTTTCTTTTCCTCTCTCTCCCTTTATTTCCCTGTTGCTCTCTCGATATGTTACATATACTCCAATACATAGATGTTTTTAACATTCCAATTTCTTCTATGTACTAGTGCATTTCTTAAATATTTTCCAAGTGTCAAAGAAAAGTATGCCTTTTGAATTGATTCCAGAATCTTCTGAGGAGTTTTTTAAACCTTTTTCCAAACCACTATTTCCTGTTCTCTCAATTTTTCTGGTATACTGAACATTCATAATTGCTGTAGGAATGGACTTTTGTGATATTAAATCTAGTGTAACAGCTTGTAGGGAAATAAGAGAATCTCAAATCATATCTTCGATCTTTCTTGAAAAAAATCACTAATGTTACCACTTCCTTGGAAGAAGCATTAGTTAACACTAAAGTTATTTTTACCTATGAATGTCTATGATTCTATACAAGATTAGTAGGAAAAAAATATTAATTACAAACTTTTTTTTCCTTATAGTTTTTTTTGTTTTTGTTTTTTGAGAAACTTAAGTCAATGAATAATGATTCAGTAAAGCAAGAGGACTAAGATCATGGTCTCTGGTTCAAGATTGACTGACTCCAATTCCTTTTTTACTATTGATTCACTATAAAAGTTTGAAAAATATTCTTAACCCCAGTTAATTTATCTTTTTAATGGAGATTTAAAAAGTGCCTTCTCTTTAGGTGTGTGTAGGCATGTGTGTGTCTGTGTCAGAAAGAAAAAGAGATTTAGATATGTAAAGCACTTAGAAAAACTGACACGTAATATATGTTGCTCAATAGATTAAGTAATTACAATCATTATTCAATAACTATGTGTTTAGGATCTGTTATGTGTGAGATATTCACCAGTGACCTTATTCAAATAGAAAGATTTAGTCACTACACTTGATTTTGATTTTTACTTAAAAGGAAGCATTATATATATCTACATATTTATATCTATATATGTTTGTATATACTTTGAATATAACACTTAGCCGTTTTAATTTTAAAATATAATAGACCAAAGAAGAAATAGGATTTATTAACGGATCAAAGAAAGTCTTATTGAATGAAGAAGAATCTAAGCACGGCTTTGAAGAATGGATGGGCTTCCATAATTAATAAGGGTTAAGCCCTCTGCATAATGCAAAAAGCATGCAATATGGAGAAGTAAGGAGTGCAGTAGTCCTAATTATCTGTGGTTTTGTTTTCTGCAGTTTCAGTTACCTGCAATAAACTGTGGCTCAAAAATATTAAATAGAAAATACCAGAAATAAACAATTGATAAGTTTTAAATTGTGTGTCTTTTACACACTAATGGTTGTTTTCTTGAAACATTCACTTTTGAAGATAGCTGCCAGAGGAAGATTCCAGCTTTCAATCTGTCTCCAGGGAGACGCCATTTTGCATGTTCCAGTCTTGACTACCTCTGGCTTCAGTCACAGAAGAAACCCTAAGAGAGTGCAGAAGAACCTTTCAGCCAAGCCCCTGTGAAATCACAGACTGATGGTAAATAACAAAATGGTTGCTGCTTGAGTCACTAAGTTTCTTGGGTTGTTTGTTATGTAGTTGTAGATAACTAGCACAATAACAGCAGATGGCAGGAAATGTCTTCTGAATAGGAAGAAATTAGCCAGAGTGATACATTACCTGTTAAAAGTCTCCAAAGATTCTAATCCACAAACATGAGAGGGCCAAAAAGCTTGTATAAAACTTTACAATTAAGCCAACAGACGTAAATAAATCACGGCAATTACAGAATGTCTATTTAACAAGTGAATGGAAATGTTGCACATATGCATTTATGAATGGCACATTTGGGAAAAAAATTGTGACAACATTTTAAAATGCCTTGTGGGCTTCTGGTTAAAGAGGTGATTTGAGTGAAATTCTTTATCTTCTTTTTCTCCTAAAACCTCATTAAAATGTTAATAAAGAAATAAAAATATAAATTCATAAAAAAGAGATGCCATCAGTAAAAGTTATTTCATCCATTTTTTGAAGATGGAAATTGAGGAGAGGTGACAGATGAAGTAGAGTGCAGAAAGAAACTTCTTAGAGGAACTCTCTTAGAAAAAATAGAGCTGATGTGTCTGGCAGAACTCTGAAGATCCTCAAGACCTAGAGTCAGAGCTGCCAGAAGAAATGAAGTTGGAAACTAAAGGAATAAGTGATGTGTGTTTCATTAATTATTTAAATTTACTCTAATTTGATCATTACAGAGCCTGTGTTAGAGATTAAAGTTTAGTTACTTTAAATTTCATGTGGAACCAAAAAAGAGCCTGTATAGCCAAGACAATCCTAAGCAAAAAGGACAAAGCTGGAGGTATTATGCTACCTGATTTCAAACTATATTACAAGGCGAAAGTAACCAAAACAGCATGGTACTGGTACCCAAAACAGATACATAGACCAAAGGAATAGAACAGAGACCTCAGAAATAATGCCACACATCTACAACCATTTGATCTTTGACAAACCTGACAAAAACAAGCAATGAAGAAAGGACTCACTATTTAATAAATGGTGTTGGGAAAACTGACTAGCCATATGCAGAAAACTAAAACTGGACTCCTTCCTTACAATTTATACAAAAATTAATTCAAGATGAATAAAGACTTAAACATAAGACCTAAAACCATAAAAATCCTAGAAGAAAACCTAGGCAATACCATTCCAGACATAGGCATGGGCAAAAACTTCATGATTAAAACATCAAAAGCAATGGCAACAAAAGCCAAAATTGACAAATATGATCTAATTACACTAAAGAGTTTCTGCACAGCAAGAGAAACTATCATCAGAATGAACAGGCACCTACAGAATAGGAGAAAATTTTTGCAATCTATCCATCAGACAAAGGGCTAATGTACAGAATCTACAAGGAACTTCAACAAGTTTACAAGAAAGAAACAACCCCATCAAAAAGTGGGCAAAGGATATGAAGAGACACTTCTCAAAATAAAACATTTATGCAGCCAACAAACATATGAAAAAAGGGTCATCATCACAACTGGTCATTAGAGAAATGCAAATCAAAACCACAATGAGATACCATATTATGCCAGGTAGAATGGCGATCATTAAAAAGTCAGGAAACAATAGATGCTGGAGAGGCTGTGGAGAAATAGGAACACTTTTACACTGTTGGTGGGAGTGTAAATTAGTTTAACCATTGTGGAAGACAGTGTGGAGATTCCTCCAGGATCTGGAACCAGAAATACCACTTGGCCGAGCAATCCTATTACTGGGTATATAACCAAAGGATTATATATCATTCTACTATAAAGACACATGCACACGTATGTTTATTGCAGCACTATTCACAATACCAAAAACTTGGATGCCCATCAATGATAGACTGGAAAAAGAAAATGTGGCACAAATCAACCCATTGATGGACATCGACCCAAATGCCCATCAATGATAGACTGGAAAAAGAAAATGTGGCACAAATCAACCCATTGATGGACATCAACCCAAATGCCCATCAATGATAGACAGGAAAAAGAAAATGTGGCACAAATACACCATGGAATACTATGCAGCCATAAAAAGTATGAGTTCATGTCCTTTGCTAGGACATGGACAAAGTTGGAGAGAATCATTCTTAGCAAACTAACACAGGAACAGAAAACCAAACACCACATATTCTCAATCATAAGTGGGAATTTATCAATGAGAACACATGGACACAGGGAGGGGAACATCAAACACGGGGGCCTATTGGGATGTGGGGGACTAGGGGAGGGATAGCATTAGGAGAAACATCTAATGTAGATGATGGGTCGATGAGTGTAGCAAATGTATACCTATGTAACAAACTTGCACGTTTGCACGTGTATCCAAGAACTTAAAATATAGTTAAAAAGAGAGATTAAAGTTTAGAAATCATCTGTTTACAGATAGATGGCCAATGAAGTCATGGGATTGGATGATATTTGAGAGAATATGAAATGAGATGACATCTATAGATTTTAAGATAAATTCTACAAAGTTTAAACATAGATTACAGATTGAATTACAAATATTCAAGTTTCATGTACAAAAATATAATCTTCATAATAGCATTTTTATTTAAAAATTGTTATTTCATTAATACATAATAGCACATATTTATAGAATACTTGTGATATTTTGATAGAGTCATACAATCTGTAATGATCAAATTAGGATAATTTGGTATCCATCTCAGGTCAAATATTTATTTTTTTTGTGTTGATAACATTCCAAATCTAGCTATTTTGAAATATAGAGTAAATTACTGATAACTATAACAGACTACTGTGTTATCAAGACTAGAACTTACTGTACCTACCTGTATTTTTGTATCTATTAACCAACCTCTCTTCATTTCTCCCTTTCGTCTCCCTTTTGAGCCTCTGGTAACCAACATTCTACTTTCTGCCTCCATGAAATAAACATTTCTAGCTCCCACATATGTGTGACAACATGTGATATTTGTCATTCTCTGTCTAAGAATAATATTTTTCTTGTGAAACACCAAGTGGAGTTCCTAAAATAAAAATAAATAAATAAATACTTAGAATTGTACACGAGCTTTCAATTTGTTGGGTAGATGTTTACAAAGACATAGTGTCTTTACAGAAATTATAATTAACTGCATAGTAAATTTTGGCTTTCATCTACATCCTTAACATCAAAGTACTCCTTAAAAATAAAATGGTATTGTTCTTGTTGTCAGCTAATATTGTTTTGAATTTTTAGTAACCGCATTACTGAAGAATTTAGAATACTGTTCAAGATGAACTCCACAGCAACATAGTGAGATGTAGTTAGGTAAACCAGCTGAGCACTAATTGGATTTCAGGATATGAATGACTGCAGAAATTTCAGGGCTCCTTCTCAGAGCAGATATACACTGGGGCTTTTGTTTGGAGGAGGTAGAGGAAAAAACTGATTAGAGCTTGTAAGAAAAAAAAGAAAAAGAAAAAAAGAATTGTAATAGATTATTAAAAGGCAAACTTAATAAAAGTAGCTGGTCTTGCCCTTTTAATAGCATACTTCATATTTTTCTGCTATATTTACACTCTTCTCATAAAGAAACAATTATTTGAAATGACTTTTCAAAAGTTTAAAAGTACTCAGAAACCAATTATTTACAATTTAAGGAACTTTATCTTTCCTCATTTGTGATTTGGTTCTGCCACAAATATTATCGAATTATGAAGGAAAAATATATAAAAACAGGTCGGGCACGGTGGCTCATACCTATAATCCCAGCACTTTGGGAGGAGGAGGCAGACAGATCACTTGAGGCCAGGAGTTTGAGACCAGCCTGGTCAACATGGCAACATCCTGTCTCTACTGAAAATACAAACATTAGGCAGACATGGCGGCACGCACCTACAATTCCAGCTACTTGGGTGGCTGAGACACGAGAATCACTTGAGCCCGGGAAGGGGAGGTTGCAGTGAGCTGAAATCACGCGACTGCATTCCAGCTTGGGTGACAGAGCAAGACTCTATCAAAACAAAAAAAGCATAACAAAAAACATAAAAACAAAACCCCACAAACGTTTGCATCTGTATTGTGAATAATCTATAAGAGAGATTAGGCTTATTCTATGCTTGGAGAGCAACTTGAGGAATCTCATACTCCTGAAAGAAAATGTCAGTAGAACCTTAAGCAAGAAACTGTGCTCCAGAAAGTTGCACACTATCTCCCTATGGCCCCAACATACCCACTCCAGAGTTAGTTAGGTATTTTTCGGTGCTTTTCCTGAACATTGTACAGCTTCATTCTTGCTTGTTACACTACAGTACCTGATTCTGTTATTTATTTATTTTTAGGTTTTTAAAATGTTATAATTATATTACATTACTATTAGCAAAATGTAATGAATGAATATTAACAAAAATGAATGGAAATACTACCTATATTTGCCATATTCTCTGAAGGAAAAGAGTGATCTGGTATCTGGGGTCAGATGGAGGCACTGGAATGGAGAAGAAAAATGAAATACTCAAAGAATATTAGAACTGAAAGATATTTTTCAAGTTGACTTATTCTATTATCTGATTTAACCGATTTTAAGTGAGCCTTCAATTTTAAGTGAGTACTCAATCATAAGTATTTAGCAACAGACAGAATTAAAACCCTAGTTTACAGACTCCGAAGTCCTTTCTTTACATCAACAATTCCCAAACGATTTTTTGAAAAAGTGGCTTTTATTATTATTGCCCGAGGTCTTAAGTTTTAAAAAGCCCTTTCTATCAAAGAATCATTTTAACTAACAAGGCCTTCTTGCCTTTTAGTAAATAGTAATAATAAAGTAAAAATAGCAAGAAGACCTATGTTTTAAAATACATCTGATCAGCAGAGAAAATTAAATACTAAAATCAATTAATTAATTCCTGATTTAAAAGGAAAATACACCTCTAGTTAAATAAATGCAAATTATTTTAGTTTTATAGAAATGTTGAGAATAGCTTAAACTTTCATGACGCATTTTGCAAAGCTTAGTGGTTCAATAATTCCAGGCTGGAATTCTTTTACTGCAGTCTAACGCTTTGTAAATGTTGTTTTCTGACACTGTGCTTCTACCATTGCCAATATGCTAGTACAAAAATTCATGTGCAATGACTTGATGGTTCTGAAGAAGTGCTTCTATGCTATTTGATTTTTGAATAATCTGGAGTTTTAACGTAATATTATTCAGGGAAGAATGTCAGTAAATGATGTTCAGTGAGAATACCCAGCATATATTCTAAAAAATTGTTATAGTAGAAGTTATAATAATTTCCTCATGACAGAACATGTACATCTGATACAAAAAAATAAAAACTTGTCTTTCCTGTCTACTTTTTCTGTTTAATAAATATAAGATGTTGAAAATTTCAGAGGAGAGATCACATTTGCATTAAATAAGAGCTTGTTTCTGTGGTTGCAGTGCTGGGCTAGTTAATGAAATGAATATAGAAACTATTGTAAAATGTATGGGCAATATTTAACTTTCATTCTGACTCCTAAGCTCTCTCTTCACATATACCCTACAATGAATGCCATTACACTCTAATAAGCAACAGTAAAGAATTATGTATTGTAAAATCTTTCTTACTTAAAATTGTATCTTTACATCTCTTAAGTAATTAAAATCTTCCTGGGATCAGATGAAATTAATTAGACATTGGACATAGCAAATATTTGTGAATCAATAGGCTCTTTCAGTATCCTTACATGTCCCATCCCTATTCTGGGATGTAAAACGAAAATATGCACTAGGTAAATTATTTTTTTAATTTGGGCGATTATTGGTTGTCCATCACTAAGCCTCCCTATCCCTTTTACATTTTACTCTACTAGGTACAGAGTCATGTGAGGCTAATTAATATCATCTTAAAATAATTAGTTAAATAGTACTTAAATAAGGACTAAGAATGCCACTTTATCTTTATTCAATGTAGTGGATGCTGTGGTATGCTGCCCACAACTTCCTGCTTTAGGACCTAGGTATGAATTTTTCTATCAGCCTAAGTATTCACCTACTAATACCTCATAACTGAATCCTTCTGCAAGCATTACACTCAGTCAAATGTCACTGCGTACATTCAATGACTGGTTGATATGGGGATAACTCCCAACCACTCCTTGCTTCAGTTGGAGATATCTTTGCAAATCATCCCATCTTGAGATCTTCAGCATCCTGTAAGCTCTGCTGAGGTCTATACTGACGTGACATCACAGTTCAACCATGCCAACATGCTTTCCTCTCATAAGTACTCTTCCTGAGAATAACCCTGAGTAAACATCCTGTACACAAATCTATACCTCAAAAGCTATTTCCTAGGAACTTACCCTATGACACTTGGGTGTACCCTAATAGCAACAATGATTTTCATTAAGTGAAATTTTATTTATTTGACTAAGGATTCTTTTATTCCTGTGGGGAGACATAGTTTTAAACATTTAGGTAAAACTTTTATAATTATCTTCTGAGGGCTTATTCTTGAGTAAATAATTCTTCATATGTGTAGTGTATTAATAAAGATTATTTTCCTTGTAAATGATAGAGACCTGACTTAAAACAGCTTAAAGAAACACTAAAAATGTGTGATACAGATAGTGGGAATGGAGTTGGAAACCAGGAATAGTGGTTGTGGGGAGTGTGACATTGTCACACCTTTTTCCCTATTTTTATCATTTCTCTCTGTGAAATTATCCCAATTTCCACTCAATGATTTTTTTTCCTTAAACTGTGTGAAAGACATGACTGCAGATAGCTCGCACAGAGAAATTTTACAGTCAGTTCATCCAGGGAGAGAATGTGAGAGCTGGATTTTTCTTTCTAGATTCCCCTTACAAATATCACTGAAAAGTATTCTCATTTTCATGCATGAGTCAGATTCTCTACCCTGGAGAGCACTCAACTGTGGTTAGGTTTAACAAATACATTGTATTCACATGGCAGTTCTGTAATAATTTTATGTAAGGTGAGTAGAACAAGAGTGTTTTCGGATGAAGGCAGGGGATGTAAAGTGCTATGCTAACTAAATAATAGATAAATTACTATATATTAAAGCATGATAAACTGTATATTATGGAAACAATAAATGAAGTAAATGAGAGAGAGAGAGAGAGAGGGAAAGAGAGAGAGAGAAGAAATAAAGACAGGAAAGAAGAAAATGATTGCTGGAGGGAGGCAAGAATTTCTCTTAGCTAGTAGAATTCATTAAAAAGAATACATACTAGCAGGAAGAAGACTGAGACAGTAAGACTAGCTAAGAGCTAACCATTGCTTTTATTTGATACTTTAATAAAATAAGTCACCTGAATGAATTTCCTGATATAGCCCCATTTGGACAGTTTTTTGCCAATGATACACCTTGCATAGGATATATTTTTCTTAAATTTATATTTGTGACAGGATATTCCAGGTTTGCAAACGTGCACATTGGAATTCCTTCATATTTTCCCTGTAATACTGATCACTTAGTCCCAATAAACTCAGATAAGGGCAAAAGGCAGTAAGAGTAACTTCTGAATTTCTTAGTGACCTCATCTTTCATCCAAAACAGAAAGTCTTCATATCATCATCATATTTTCAAAGCCATATTTTACTTTACTATTCTGGGAGAAAGATCTTACTAATTGCCCTTTTGAGAGGTTGTGAAAGAATGAAATAAAGCATGCTTACTGGTTACCCTGAAGTCAGGAGGACATAGGCTTTTATGTCATTCTTAGCTGTGACTAATGAGTAAAACAGCATTAGACTGGTTATAGCAGGAAAACATTATGTTACAATAATAACTGCTGTTGGACAGTGGCATCCATTATGACCGCCCCTGTATTAGAGTCAGCGGCAAAGATTGCTCTTTTTTTGCCCCTTGCCACCCTAAAAAATTGTGGTTCTCCAGTCTGACTTTCAGTGAAACACTTGGTCTCTTTAACAGTTTGGAACCTGTGCTGATTATCCTGCATTTCGTACTTCTTTTTGAAAAATATATAAATCATAAATTTGGAATAAGAAATAATAAATCAGTCTAAATGCAAATTGATGTATATATATTGTAAAAGTTTGGTGTTATTAAATATATTGTATATAAATTCACTAAACTCCTATATAAATATTACTAAACAAAATAGATATTAATTTTGATGTTGACATAACTTCAAATGTGATCTTAAAATTTGTTTGTTAATGTATATATAAATGATACATATATATTCAAATACTCTATTAAAATATATACTTTGTTATGCCATATATAATATATAAGAGGGACCTCAAAAAGTTTGTGAAAAAATAAAATTAAAATATAAAAACATAAATATAAACTTTATTTTTCAACATAACCTTCATTAAGCTCAAGACATTTTTGTAAGTAATGATAGTAGCCATTTCATTTATCCCTAAAGAAAGAATTGAAGGGCCTGGAAATTTTACAATGTCAATGCAGCCGTTTTTTACATAATTAGATAAAGAAAATTTTAATTTTTTTTAAGAGTAGGAAGCAAAAAGAAGTCAGAAAAAGCCAGATCAGTACCAGAAGTAAACTCCTAATAATTTCCCATCAGAACTCACAACATTGCCCTTGTTTAATGAGGGGATGAGCAGGACCATTGTTTTGGTGAAGATGATCTCTCTGATAAAGCTTTCCTAAGTGATTTTCTGCTCAAGCTTTGGGCAACTTTCTCAAAACACTCTCATATTCTTTGGCTCTCTAGAAAGTCAAGAGCAAAATACCTTGAGCCTCCCAAAAAACTGTTGCCATGACCTTTTCTCTTGACCAGCTCACTTTTACATTGACTGGGCCACTTCTATTTCTTGGTCATCATTGCTTTTCTTGTACTGTGTCTTCAGGATGGTACTGGTGAAGCCATGTTTCATCTCTGGTTACAATTCTTCAGAGAAATGCCTCAGAATCTTGATCCTACTTGTGCACAATTTTCATTGAAGGCTCTTCTTTTATCTACATTTGTTCTAGGCTCAACACTTTTGACACTTACTGAGTGAAAAGTTTTCTGAACTTCAATTTTTCTGCCAGAATGGTGTTAAACCAATTGAGATATTTATAATATTGTTTGACTATTGTTTCTGCTATTAATTGCCAGTCCTCTTCAATTAGGGTATGGGAAAGATGTCTTTTTTCCACACAAATTGATGTGGATAATCTGCTGATGGGGGCCGCATTTTCAATATTGTCTCTTCTCTTCTTAAATGAATTATCCATTTTTTAAACTACTGCATTCTTTGGGACATTGTCCCCGTCAACTTTTTATAAAGCATCAATGATTTCACCATTCTTCTGCCTAAGCATCACCATAAATTCAATGCTTGTTCTTGCATCAATTTAGCATAATTCGTTTTGTTCTGACAGAGGCTCTTCTCAAACTTATGTCTTATTCTTAATGCTCCAAACTGGTTCATGTTCAGACACATTATAACAAGTTACTCTAACTTCATTTTAGTGCAATAATTGATATATAATTTATATTTTACTAAATATGTGTATTTAGTAAAATAGGTTTTAGATTAAAATTATATTATATTCCTCATTCTCATACAACCAAAATAAAATCATGCTGTCTTGTAGTCTCAAAGACGAAACTAGCATGTACTATGAGATAACTAAAAGTATGCAGATATAACTAACGCTGAACGTCAAATGTGATTAAACTGGGGATATAAGTTAATACATTTTTTAGATTTAGACAATGCATTCAATAGAGTGTTGTCATTTGACTCTCCTTAGTACAACATCACCAAACAAACTTATTCTACACATATAGTTTCTGTGATAGGCTGCAATTTATGTTCAATGTCTTGGTAGAAAGAGATGTACAAAGAATCAGTTATACAAGGTAATAAAAGTCAAACGTTACTGAAGAAATTATAAAGAACAGGCTGGGCACGGTGGCTCACGCCTGTAATCCCAGCACTTTGGGAGGATGAGATAGGTGGATCACTTGAGCTCGGCAGTTAGAGACCAGCCTGGCCAACATGGTGAAACCTCTACTAAAAATACAAAAATTAGCTGGGCATTGTGGTGGGCGCCTGTAGTCCCAGCTACTCAAGAGGCCGAGGCAGGAGAATTGCTTGAACCTGGGAGGCAGAGGTTGCAGTGAGCTGAGATTGCGCCACTGCACTCCAACCTGGGCGACAGAGCAAGACTCTGTCTACAAAAAGAAAAAAAAAAATTATAAAGAACAATAATCCATTATTCTATGACCTCTCATTAATATGCATGGTCTGTTAAAAGGTACACTGGAAGTAATTTCTGTATCTCTAAATAGTATTTAATGACTTTAAAACAAATCTAGTAAACATAATGAATAATGAGGATTTAACAAACATGACTTTCTTCCAGTCTTTTCTATTTCCTTCTGATTAAAAAGAAACTTTATTGCTTCTGTAAACAGGAAACATGTTTGTTATAAGTAATTTAAGGAGAATATAATCTAAAAATATTTTTAAATAGTCCAAATCTGTTAATATATTCCTGCATAATTATTTCCATATTCTAAAAGAGTTGGATAGTGAGAAAGAAAAAAAGAAAACATAGATGTGCTCTTAGAAAAATATTATAGTCCATGCTACTTAAAATTTAAAAAAGTTGAACAAGTGAAAAACTAAAAACAATTGGTGTCAATAAAATAATTGCTGAACTAACTCTAACATCATCATTTCTATAATTTAAATATTTATAACTTTATTTTGCTCTATAGATGTAATTCCAAAAGTTTGGTTTTGATTTTACATAAAAGGTATGAGTACTATTCATCTGTCATTTTATCAGAGCCCTTTGCTTATATATTTCCTCATTTAAATTTATCTCTAACTTGCCTTGATTTCAAAATTCAGTGTTTTTATTGAGGAAGAGCTAATGGTTTATCGTATTATTTTATGTTTCAGAATTAGTCTTTAGGTACCTGAACGAAATTTTAGTTGGGTGTATATTATTAAACTACACTTTCTTCACTCTCAACATGGAAGAAACTAATCCTAGTCTGGCAGTTGAATACTATTGTGGTAAAGGCTGAGGGCAGTTCAATTTTCTCTTCTCTTTTAGTCATTTGGCCTAGTTCTTTAAACAACTGTTTATGTTTGAGAGAAATGAATTTGATGTGGATATTAATTATGATATCAGATTATACATGATATATCAGATTTTATAAAAACTTATGAGAATATGGGTTTATTTCTTATTTATATGCTATATTTACATGATGGAGTCAGTGTAACTCTGCTCAGTGCTCTTTTAATTCTAAAATTTAGGCTAAATTAGCTACCTCTGTGTAGAACATGATTGGTTAACATGCCAGGAAAAAAAAATACATCTTGATTCTTAAATCTTCTCAGAATGATGAATACTGGTTCTGTTCACATTTCATATGACCATTCAGGCTGGATTATGAGTTATTTTATAAGGAAGGGAACAAAGTAATATAACTTATCCCAATGACATTGAAAGATCAAATATAAGGAGGTCAGAATGTGCCAGGAAGAGAATGATATGCATTTATTTATACACCGTCATAAGAGCTTCCTATGATATTTTAAAGTGTTTTGATAATTGGAAGGTTTTGATGAGAGAGTTACAAAAATCACTAGTATGCTGTGTTGAAATATACTCTAAGAAGATCAAGTATAAAAGAAGAGAAACTAGTTAGGAAACAATTGTGATGGTCTAGGAAGAAGATGGTGAGGATAAGTCTAGGGTGCTTGTGGGGCAGATGGAGAGAAATAATTGGGAATGTATTCTAGAGTGATAGCATGCAGACATTTTCTGAAATATATCTGTGTGATCTGAAAAAAGGGAGAATAAATCTTAGATTTTTAAAAAATATCTAAGTTATCAGGTGGTACTTTTTACTTTGAAAGGGAAAACCACATGTAAGGGGGTTGGGAATAGTTAACTAGGGTGTCTAGAGTTTCTTTAGAAACCATATAACAAGTGATTTTAAATAGAGAGTATCTTTGGTCAGAGGATAGAATCCCAAGTTCTGCAATATTTAGAAATCAGGAAGAGAAGGAACCAGCAATGGAGACTAAAAACAGCTCTAGCAAAGTAGTAAGTATATGAGAAGAGCTTGTTTTCCTAGATTGATGATGAAAAATGTATACCTAGGAAGAAGAAATGATTGACCATCTCATATCATTTTGTGTTAGTGAGCATTTCTTTGAAGTTAACAGGAAACAGACTAGTTTAATGTAGTCTGTTTAATATTTAATGTAAAGCAGGTGCATACAAAGATATAAAATAAAAAACAAAGTAACTCTAGCAAAGAAAATTAAGTTGGAAGTAACCAAGGGAGCCAATGGAGAATAGAATTTGTTGAAAACAAATTAAGAGACAAGTAGCCAATGCTCTCATCTCCATTGACCACCTATTGGTCATCTTCCATTTGATGGACAATATCTGTACAGGCTGATAGCTTCTGACCTTAAGCACTCACATCTCTCTCTGTCTAAGGCTATGCCTGGTCACAGGAATATTCTCTGCCTGAGTTATGGCAAGCCAGAGTGCCAGAGCTTTAGTACTCCAAGATGTATGTATAATTTTATCAACCAATGGCAGATAAGAAGAGGTGGAAAAATACTTCATATTTTGCAACCTACACTGGATTGAATTGAGGTATATTCTAATATGTCTCTCAAAGAATACCCCAAAGATTAAGCCCCAGTTGCCTATGGTTGAAGCCCACTCATTAAATATTATTGTCTTTGTTTCCTTCTATATCTCATTTCACTACATCTGCACTTCATTTTCTGAGATTATTTCCCAAATGTATCACTCGTCTCTAAACTTCTATCTTATAGTTTGCTTTTGTAGAGATCCAGTTAAGATAATTTGAGAGTGATAAATATCAATGAATTATAAAGAAAAATTAAAAATTTAGAAAAAAATTATGTGTACACTATATGCTCAGAGAAAACTTAGTATATTCGTAACTGAAGTCTCCAGAGAACCAGGTGATTACCATAACTTTTCAGATAATAGAATAATTTTAAACATTTTCAAATTCTAATTTGAATGTGAATAATACCTTGGTATCAAAAGCCCAAGAACATAGCACCTTTCCTTGCCCAAATCTATGTATTTATCTAATTTCTAGATAATGAAGCCACAATTATTAAGAGTATGACTAAAAATAGCATTGAAAGAAATGTAAAATTAGTTCAATGGAAGAAAATGTATAAATTTAATTAATATAAATAATCACATTAAAATGTGAAAAGCATAATTTGTTTCACAGAGTTTGAAAAAAAGATAACATTAAAAATCTATTCTTGACAAGAACTATTAAAAACATAGGAATAGAGTATTTATTCACCAGCAAACTTCAGAACCAAATCAGATGTTCTTCCCCTTTTTCAACTTTACTCCTCCAGTTTACATGGCACAAGATTATCCCTTGATAAAATTTAATATAAGCTATAGTTTAAGATGTTATGTCTATCCTTATCTTAAAACTTCTAACCAGTTTTTGGGACATACAGATTTCAGCTTTGGATTTGAATAGCACATCTGAAAAATTATGTCAATTTTGTTAACTGAATGTATTGACTTAACACAAGTTTTATTTTCACCAAAATATTTAATAATGAATTTTGCCTAAGCTTGGTGACATATGCTTTTCTACTTTTTATTATTACTTAAAAAATTCCCATGGATTTTTATGTCACCAACCTTCAACATCAATTTCCTTATTCAAAAGACTGAAAGCAAGTGAGAAGATTCTGGAAACATGGTGGAGTGGAAAGTACTATAAATATGTCTTCCCACCAAGACAAAAATTGAACTGGAAAAACCTGTCTAATGTAACTATTTTAGAACTCTAGTGTCTACTGAAGACTTGCAACTTCTAGGAAAATGGTTTAGAGAGTAGATTATGAATAATTTTATTCTATTTCAGTCAGATTGCCTACTCATCCTCCTTCTTTGTGGCAGGGAGTTGTGCAGTTGTTCCAGGAGCAAGCTGCATACAGCTTTCAGGATCCATGAAGGATGATAGGACCTCTGTACTCTAAATATTGGGTATTTGTGTTCTGCTTGCTACTTGTGATCATTAACTGCCGACAGAGTAGAACAGTCATTGTTACAACATCCTACCCCTTCTCCCCCAAAATTGTTCCAAGCCTTTCATCTCTAGGTTCTTTGAGGGCACTTCCAGATGATTTGAGATTTCAACAAACAGTTCTCAGTCATGGTTAAAATAAGGAGACAGAAGATAAGTTAAAAAATAACTGTACAAAAAATGAAAAAAAAGTTAGATCTAATGGACATATACAGAACATTCTACCTAACACAGAATTTTTCTCAAGTGCACATTAAACATTTTTCCACAATAGACCTTTTATTTTGCAACCAATTTACTTTCAATAGATCTAAAATAATTGCTGATCTAACTAAAACAAGATGAACTTAGAACTCAGGAAGAGAAGAAAAACTGGAAAATGTACACACTTGGGACATTAAACAATACACTCTTACACAACCAATGGGTTAATAATGAAATCACCAGGTAAGTTAGAGAGTGCTTAGAGATGAATGAAAATAAAAACAAAATACATTTAAACTTATGGACGCAGCAAATGCAGTGCTAAGGGGGAAATTCATAGCCATAAATGCTTACGTTAAAAAAACAAGAACGTTCTCAAATCAACAAACTATACAACTCATGGAAGTAGAAAAATAAACAAAGTAAACCCAAAGCTAGAACAAGGAAGTGAATAATAAAGATTAGATAATAAATAAACAAGGTAGAGAATAGAAAAATAATAGAAAAAATTTAAAAAACAAAAGTTACTTTTTTATTATATCAACAACAACAAAAAAATAAAAGAGTGAAGATTCAAATTACAAAAATCCTAAGTGAAAAAGGGGATATTGCTACTAATCTTATAGCAGTAAAATCTGTCTCTCTCTCTCTCTCTCTCTCTCTCTCTCCCTCTCTCTCTCTGGATGCTACAGGCAATTTTATGCCAACAATTGAATAACCTGGACGAAATGGAAAGAATTCTAAAAACACAGACACTCTCAAGACTGACTCATAAAGAAATAGAAAGTATAAATAGACTTATAACTTGTAATGAGATTGAATTAGTAACCAATTACCTTTCAAAAAATATAAGCACTGGACCTGATGACTTCACTGGTAAATTCTGCCATTTAACAATGAACTAACATGAATTCTCAAATTTACCTCAGAAAATTGAAAAGAAGGGAACATTTTCTGACTCATTTTATGAAGCCAGCACCACCCTGATACAAAAAAAAGGGGCAAAGTTACTACAAACAAAATAAAATTACAGGCCAATATTCCTTATTATCATTGATGTGAAAATTCTCAACACAGTACTAGTTAATTAAATATATCAACAATTGAAAGGATTATACATAATGACAAAGTGGGATTTATTCCTGAATTAAAAGAATGACTTGACATATAAAAATCTCTCAATATAATACATGACATTAAAAAATAAAGGTAAAAAATACAGTCACCTTATTTGATTCAGAGAAAGCATTTGACACAATTCAATATTTTTATAATAAAAACACTTAAAAAACTAGAGAACTTCTTCAGCCTGATAAAGGACATTTATGAAAAACCTGTAGTTCATATAATTCACAGTAGTGAAAGACTGAAGGCTGTTTTTCTAAAATCAATAGCAAGACAAGAACGCCAGCTTTCACCACTTCTATTCCATGTAGTACTGGAAGTACTAGCAAGAAAAAACAATAAAAGTCATCCACATCCGGAAGGAAGACGCAAAATGATCTCTCTTTGCAGATTATATGACCTTATATGTACAAACCCTAAAACTTCTACCGACACACACAAATTCTATCTGAACTAATAAATGAATTTAGCAAAGAAACAGGATACACAGTCAATGCACAAAAATCAGTTGTATTTCTATATATTAACAAGTAGTCATGTGAAAAGTAAATTTTGGAAAACAATAACATCAAAAAGAATGAAATACTTAAGAATAAATCTAACTAAGGAAACAAAAAACTTGAAAAATAATCTACAAAACATTTCTGAGATAAATTAAAGATACAAATGAATGGAAAGATAACTCATGTTCATGGATTGGAAGGCTAATATTAGTGAAATGTCAATATTATCCAAAGTAATCTTTGTTTTTTCTGCAGAAATATAAAAATAATCCTATAATTTATATATCATCTCAAGAGATACTGAGTAGCCAAAATAATCCTGAACAAGAAAAACAAAGGTGAAAAACTTACGTTTTTTTCTTTTCTTTTTATTTTCTTTTTTTACCCTGGCTGGAGTGCAGTGGTGCAATCTCATCTCACTGCAACCTCTGCCTCCCAGGCTCAAGTGATTCTCATGCCTTAGCCTCCCAACTAGCTGGGATTGCAGGCGCTCACCACCATGCCCAACTCATTTTTTGTTTTTTTAGTAGAGACAGGGTTTCACCAGGTTGGCCAGGCCAGTCTCAGACTCCTGACCTCAAGAAACCTGGTCGCCTTGGCCTCCCAAATTGCTGGGATTACAGGTGTGAGCCATTGCACCTGGTCAGGACTTACATTTTCATATTTCAAAATTTACCACAAAGCTGCAACAATCAAAGCTTTGTGTTACTGGCATAAAGACAGATATATAGTCCAATCAAATGTATTAGAGAACCCAGAAATAAACCTTTACGTATATGGTCAAATGATTTTCAACAATGATGTCAAAACCAATAAAGGGGAAAAGCTATTTCTTTTTTTTCAACAAACTGTGTGTGGAAAACTGGATGGTGAAATGCAAAACAGTGGGATTGGACCCTTAACTTATGCCACATATAAAAATTAAAATGTTTAAAGATGTAAATGTAAGAGTTACAATTCTAGAATTCTTATAAAAATTTTAAGGAAAAAACTTCATGCCGTTGTATTTGACAATGATTTCTTAAATATGATGCCAAAAGCTCAGACAATGAAAGGAAACATAGCCCAACTGGATTTCATGAAAATTAAGACCTTTTGTGCATCAAAAGACCCTATCAACAGCGTGCAAAGGCAACCCACAGAAAGGAAGAAAATACTTGCAAATTATATCTCTGATGAGGAATTATAACCAGAATAAATTAACTAAAACTCAACAACATAAAACAAAACCTGATTCAAAAAATGGCTACAGGACTTAAATACAGATATTTCTCCAAATGCAATTCAGAATCTCTGATCTCTCTGCCTATCAGGAGAGTTTTCATAATATTCTGGGATCCAGATACAGTGAGTTGTGGAATGATTCACTTACATTGAAAATTATGTTTAAAATAACTCCTTATTCAAATCCACTTACAAATAACTCTGGTAATCTTTTGACTTACAAATCATGAACACAGCTACAATGCCTCCTCCTGGAAGAAAATTAGTTACAATTATTGTCCAAATAAGCACATGAAAACTTGTGCAACATCACTAATCATTAGAGAAACGCAAGTGGAAACCATGAAGAGATATCACTTTGTACCCATTAGGATGACTACCTCATAAAGAAAAAGAAAAGTGTCTGGTGGTTGGTATTAACATAAAATGGTACAGCTACTGTGGAAAACAATATGGTGATTTCTTAAAAAAATTAGAAATCATCTTAACCATATGATTCGGCAATTTCACTGCTGGGTATATTCCCAAAATAATCAAAAGCGTTGTCTCAAAGACATATTTGCACATCTATGTTCACAGCAGCATTAGTCACAATAGTCAGAAGGTAAAAGCAATGAAAGTAGATAAACAGATAAGTAAAATATGATATATGTATAATATATATCTTCATTAGTATATATATTAGTAGATGAATGACAAAATGTGATATATATATATCCATTAACAGATTAATAGATAAACAAAATGTGATTTTATATGTATATAAACATTGAATATTATTTATTTTTAAATGACAAAAAATTATATATATTTATGGTGTACAACGTCTTATTTTAATGCACATATATATTTCCTTAATTTTGGGAACATTCAAAATCTTCTCTACCAGCTATTTGAAAATATGCCATAAATTGTTATTAACTGTAGTCACCCCACAGTGCTGTAGAGAACTAGAACTTATTTCCCCTATCTAGCTGTAATTTTGTATCTGTTAAACAACCTATCCCTATTCTTACTACCCTCTAACCTTCCCAGTCTCTAGTAACCACTACTCTATTCTCTACTTCTATGAAATAAACTTTTTTAGCTTTGACACGTGAGTAAGAACGTGCATTATTTGTGTTCCTGGCGTATTCACTTAATATATTGTCCTCCAGGCTGATCCACATTGCCACAAATAAAGATTTTATTCTTTTTATGGCTAAATAGTATTCCCACAATGGAATATTTTTAAGCTTTGAAGAGGACGAACTATTCTAACACAGGCTGCAACCTGGCTACAACCTTGAGGTCATTATCCTAGATGAATAAAAAACAATCACAAAAAGGTGAATATTGAATGATTCCACTTACACGAAGTCCCAGGAGTAGTCAAAACCATATAGAAAGAACGAAGAACTACAGTTAGGGCTGAAGGCAGGAGACAGTAGGCATAGTGTTTCAGTTTTTAAGATGAAGAGTTCTGGTGATGGATTGTGGTGATTGTCGCACAAAAATATGAATGTGTTCAATGCCACTGAACTGTATACATAAAATTGGTTAAGATAGTAAAATTTTATGTTATTTGCACTTTTCATAAAATAAAAATATTAAAAACAAATATTAACTTGTCTTTTAAGTTATTTAAATTATTGAATAAATACATAATATTTTCTTACATTCAGTATTTAATTTTTTAATGACCTAATTTTTCTATTGACAAATTAAAAAAATCATTGGAGTTAAATAAAATTGTTTTCATGTCCATTTGCTAAAATAAATAACAAGTTAGAGCTCTACACTTTTATCATTTTTCTATGTTTGAGATATGGTACCTTTTTATTTAATACAGTTTGGGCATTTCAAATAAAACAAAATAAAATCCAAAATGCTCCAAAATTGAATTTGCTTTTTGAGTGTCAACATTATGCTAAAAAATATTCACTGAGGCAGTTCAGATTTTGTATTTTCAGATTTAGGATGTTTGATTGGGGTAAGTATAATGTAAATATTCCAAAATCTGAAAAAAAAATTCAAAATCTGAATAACTTCTGATCCCAAGCATTTCAAATAGGGGATACTCAACCTGTAATACCTGTTCAAATTGCATTAGAAGTGTCCATGTGTGCTTTAGAAAGTTTTTAAATAAAATATCTTTATTCTCTATTTGTTAAATCAATCTCATTGGCATTTGCAAATTTATTCACCATTGGTATTTAAAGGAATTTAGAGTCTTTCTAAATCTGTCTGCATAATTATTCCTTCAACGTGTAACTATATCCAACGATATAACTTGGTACAACGACCAAGACTGAGGAGTTTCAGCAAGATAAGTCAAGGGAAACGTTGTGTATATGGAAACAGTGTGTGTATGTTCTACAAAGATAAATCAATAGGAGGAAAAATTAAATAACTGAAGAAAAAGGGAGTCATACATGTTAGGATAATAGTTAATTCCATATGATAAAAAACCCATAGTAAACTGTTTACTAAGGTGACATTTTCTAAACAACTTAAGCCTATACACATTTACTTGTAACCAAATTATTAAAATTATTTTATTATTTTATAGAACATTTAATTGTAAATATTTTATTCAAGAATGACCTAAACATTCAGAGTCAATATAAGAGAATATAAGAGAATATTTTCTAAAACAGTTCATTTACTAATGTTTCACATAGAAGACAGTGAAATTGTATCTGTTTTAGTTATGAAATTCAACTAACAAATAAATTAGCTACACACAAACATGTTCTCCATCCAATCTTTGCACCATTTATCCTTTTATGACTTGTTTGTCATTCCTAACTTTATCACCAGTGCTGAGTGTCACAGAAACTTTCTCTGGTTAATGATTTCCTCTCTCATGTCTATCTTTCATCTACTGATTCTTTCTCCTTATTGCTTAAGCAAACTCAGGTCTTTATTCTCTTAAAAAAAAAAAAAAGGTAAAACACAACAAAACAAACAAAAAAGTGAAATTATAAAGACGATATCCTCATCAAGGTAACATCCTTGATGCTTCTTCAAAACCAGTATTTTAGAAATACTTTTATACTCTTGTTATTAGTATTCACACACCTTCCACTTTTTTCTCATCTCACAGGAGACTACATTATATTCACAATCATTCATCGAAACTGATTTTTTAATAACGTCAACAAACGAGCCACATCTTTGATAAATTTGAGACATCCCTCCCTACTTACTTTATTCACTCATTAACATTAAAATGGTTGACTACTGCCTTTTTCTTAAAACAATGTTGGCTATTTCCTGTACCATGCATCTGTCTTACTATCTTTCTCAAACTTGTTTTCTGTTCCTTTTGAGTCTTTCTCTGTTGAGGTGACTCAGAGCAAAAAAAACTCTCCGGCCCTCTCTTTTCTCAGTCACATTATCTCTTTAGGGTATCTAACGCCCTCTAGGTGTTTTGCTTCCTATTTTCAGATGAGCAGAAAATTCACAGTAAGAAAGTTAGATTCAAGATGACATCAATTTCCGTATCCAATCCATTCTCTCTTCCAATCTATTTCCAATAACCATCACTTCTGATCTCTAAATCTAAGAGTAATGTCCTTTTTTTCAAACACATTATCATTCTAGTCCAATTTATAATTATTTCTCAACTTAGTCTCATTCAGTCTTAAACTTCTGTTCTGTGACAAGAGTGATCAATTGTTTTTAATGTTCTAATTTAATTTAATGTAATGTTTGAATTAAGATGTTTTTCTGTCATTTCTTTACTTGACTGAAAACCCAGAAATGGTATCACATTGCTTTTATATAATAATGTATTACATAGTTAATTCAACACTAAAGACCTTTATCATAAGGTTCCTCCCTCTCTCCCCTATTCTTGCAGGCTCATGCCACCTAGTTATCCACTGCTTCATATCTACACCCTGACCTTACATTTGTTTCCTGAAGCTTGCACTGCTCGCTGCTAATCTAAGACCTTTAGACCTCCTCTTCTCTAATTGCAACACCCCTTCTTCTCAACCTGTTTTATCTGGTGAACTCCAACTCATATTTGGGTTGCTGTTTAATATTACTTCCAACGAGAAGCTTTTCCTGATTCCCACTAAACTTAGAGCTTCTTGCTCTACATTTGTTTACTTATAAATTTTTATTTAAAAATAAGTGTCAGATTTTAAATACATCAACTGAATTCATTTTTATGTTTAATGTTTACATTCTACTTCAGACTGTTAGTGAGTGTATCTATATTACTGACAAATGAAAGCTAATCCAAACAATAGTAGACACTCAATACTTGCTTAATGAAGGAGAAATAGGAAGAATTAATTGGGGTAGGGAAGTGGTGAAAGAGAGTAGTGGGGAGATGTGGAATAAAGGCCACAAGTGTGAGAATGAAATTGAAAGTGATGTAAAAGGAAAAATGAGATTTATAATGTGAGGATTATAGGACAGTGGGGATCCAGAATGGCTTATTTATTTGCTAAAATAATGATTCATTAAACTGTTAATTATCTGTACAAATATTATAATTGTGATCATCATTGTTAGCTCTGATCTAGACCTCAGAAATTAAGTAAAATCTGTAACTTGACAACTCTGGGGAGACAGCCCAGGGAAAGTAAATGATCCTTAGTTTCTTAATAAATTTATCAGTATGATGGTTATGCAAGGACAATGCTTCACTTATGTAAAACTAATATTCACAGTTAAAAAGCTTATTTAAAGTATATATTGCTGACCCAAAAATGTTTATATTTTTATAAAATGAAATAGTTGGATTCATTCTATAGTTATATTCAAATTTATATTTTAAAATACCCATATTCGTAAATGGATCTGCTAAAAATCATTTAAGGTATGTTTTTACTTCTTGAGATTAATATTTTAAAATTTATCTATTGATTAGCAATGAGTTTCATGTAAGTAATTTCTGGAAGCCTAGGTATACACTTGTATTAATATAATTAGTTTTGATTTGCTAGCCTTCAGTTTGATAAATGAAGTTTAAAAATTAATTTCCTGTGTTTCTAATTCATGAATCTGTATTTAAATACACAGATGACACATATTTAACTAAGTCATGTTTTACCTTAGTTCAGATGCAACATGAGGAGACTATACAAATAACATGTATAAAGTACCTTTATATCTTTGAAGGAAACAATTTACATAAAAGTAAAGTACTTGTTACTTTGAGGCTTGTATACTAAAGTATATTACTTAAATGCTGGATCTGAAGACTGTAATATGTTCACTGTTATATTTTTCAGAGGTAGTAACTTTGTTTTTAATTTTTGTTGCAAGAATAGTAGGACTTTTCTGATGTTTACAGAAGGTTGAATTGTTTGTTATTTTCTGCAGTAATAAAAATCTTATTTTATTGCCTATTCCACTTCACAATAATAATTATGACATTGAAACCCTCTTGGCATTTTGTAAGTAACAGAGTGAATAAAACCATGTCAACTGTTCTTTTTATTGTAAAATCTCAGTACTTAAAAGTTGTTGATAAGAGATTGGAAAGCTTAGGAGCTTTATAACAGGAAATATATAATCTAGATCTTTAGTAGTGTTTCAAACATGACCCAGGTCAGTAATCACCAAAGTATCTAAGTACCTCAATAACAGTTATCCATAGAAAAACACATATGTAACTTTAACTAAAGATATATAAAGCAATTTGGGGTAAATCCTTCAATAAATGTAACTAATTTTCTTCAGCCATGAGGCATTGGAGCTATGTTCAGGATTTGTAAGTTAAAAGATTACCATGGTTATTTGTAAGTGAATTTAAATAGTTATTTTAAATATAATTTTCAATGTAAGTGAATCATTCCCCAACTCATGCTATCTGGATACCAGCATATTATAAAAGCTCTCCTGATAGGCAGAGAGCTGAGAGTCTCTGAATTAAATGGATATAACTTGCTCACATTTTCTAGCATGTTGACTCATACATTGTAAGCAGATAGTAACTATTCATTATTAATAATGATGACTATAGTTCCCAGTTCTGTCACATCCTGAACCACATTGCCTAGTGCAAGGATGTGCTCAAGTTGATCTTGTTTACCAATATGATTTTAAAATGTGCTTCTGGTCCTCAATTCCTACTAGCCCTTCTTAAATGTGACCATCCCAACAATAAGCAACAGCCAAAAGGTAATAAAATAAAAGGTAACCAAATAAAATAAATAAAATAGGTAATACTCTATTAACATCTGTGCATACAAACACCTCACTGTCCGTCAGTACAGCGTTTCCATAGTTTGGCCAGAGCTCATGACATAAAAGCTTCTCCCTCAATTTGAGATGGCAAAGGACTATAGAGTAGACCCTGAGCTTTGTACTTAACTAGCTGAATGGATAAGGATGCCTGAATAAACTGCCGAGAGCCAGCCTGCAGCCGATACAATCAAGGTGCACTTCAAATTTTGAGGAAGGAGGCGAAGTGGTGGCTCTTTCTTAAAGTCTATCTATCTATCTATCCTATCTATCCTATCTATCTATCTATCATCTATCTATCTGTCCCTGCCTAGTAAAACTCAGCTCAAAGAATGTGATAGGCTTTCACTAATTAGATAAGCAAAGCTTCTTTGCTGGAAATGCAGTGAGGGAGAGATGTGAGCCTTGCATAGAGAGGAGCAACCAATGAATATTCGGAGCCAGAGTTATTGACAAAATCTGCTCATAGAAAAATAAGAAATTACTTACATTTGAGTTTCATGTAATTATCGTAGCTTCTGTTCACTTTGGGGAAATTTTTTGAAATAAAAACCACATATCAAGATTCAAATTCTACCTTTTTCCACTTTTTAAAATTCACCTTGAAGAGAATTATGAGATATCTATTAATTTCACTCTCCATCTGTAAAAGGGTTGCAATATTAGCCATATTTGATATGAATCAAATAAGATAATAGATTTTAAGAAGTTATCTGTGAATTATTTATATAGATTAACAAATTCTATAGTCAAATATGTTTGGATGAAATATCTTTGCATTAGTATTTGTCAGAAACATTAATATGTATTATAGAGGAGGATGTGGTAGGGTTTGTCTTCAAAATTATTTATCTGCAGAAACTTTTTTTTCAAAAAGCAGTTCAGAGAACTAATATTTTGCTGAGAAACCACTGGGAAACTTGGAGGTAAGCATTGTAAATATACTGACTAAGAGAACACTTAATTTATTGAGTGCTTTGTGGCTTATGAAAAATGCACATTTTGTGTTAACCATATCCTTTGAGTTATATTATATGGCTGAAATCATAATATTTGTGTGTGATATATAAAGAATTTAAAGCAGAAATTTCAGAATGTGGGCATCAAAGTTCCACTAAGGTTTCAGATACTGGAACAAAAATAATTGAAGGTGTTTTCATCTTAGCTTTTATAAAACTTGCAGGATAATTTTAAAAAGTTCTGGCTCTTCATCAATCACAAGCTTAGAGATAGAGCTTTAAGAAAGGGCTTGATTAAAATAAACAAAAAGTAAGATAAAAAAATAAGAAAGGAAGGAAGGAAGGAAGGTAGGGAGGGAGGGAGGGAAGGAGGAAAAGAGGAAGGAAGGAAGAAAAGAAGGAAGGGAGGGATAGAGGAAGGGAAGGAGGAAATGAGGAAGGAAGGAAGAAAAGAAGGGAGGGAGGGATGGAGGAAGGATGAAAGGATGGGAAGAAGGAAGGAAGGAAGGAAGGAAAGAAGGAAGGAAGGAAGGAAAGAAGAATGGAAGGATGGGAAGAAGGAAGGAAGGAAGGAAAGAAGGAAGGAAGCAAGGAAGGAAGGAAGGAAGGAAGAAAGGAAGGAAGGAAGGGTGTATTAGAGATAATGGCAGTGATATTTGGCTATGCAACAGAGGAGAATTAACAAAATATCTAGAGCCAAGAAGTCTCAGTAAATTAGTTTCTCTTGAATGACTCTAGATTCCTTTGTTCAATTAATGCATATTATTTGTTACTGGAAAATTGTCATACATACAGCAGATTAACTGTTGTTTCAAGAGAAAGTAGGAGAATACTATTATTATATGTTCAAAACTAGAAAGAAGACTTTCCAGGTTTATGGACGGTAGCAGTTGTGCGTTTAATATTAATAATACTGATAATGCAGAAAGCTTTGTTCATCAAAATCCTCAAGATGTTACTTTCTGGTCTCCTATATTCCACCTTTATTTGGGTCAAAATCTTTGTTATTTTAATTCTTATATTATCCCATACACTAAGTTTCAAAAAGCAGTACCATTTATTGGAAGTTTCTAATTTCTTAGTGCTGCTGTTTCTCCATCTTTAAACTAGAATAACAACAATTAATCACTAAAAACATAGAATATTAGAACTAAAAACAATCACATGAATGTAAACTCTTTTTGTAACCAAAATCTGGGCAAAAGAAAAATAGATCATTGAGTGCCGGCTTTTAAGACTGCTCCTCTGTGTTATATTGTCCCATCTGCACCCTATGCTTTATGCTGCTGAGTGATGCCACGATCCACTTCCCACTCCACCCTGTGTTACCTCAATGAGCATAGTTTCAGATCGGTTACAACTAGAGTGTTTGGATGAATAAAAAATATCTAGAGAGAGCAGAGGGAAAAAGAGCTAGAAAAAAAGAAAATCTATGTTCCACTTAAAGAAAAGCCTGCCAAATATTATTTAAAATACCAGCATTTCTCATCCATAAACCAAATACTTAAACTAAAATATCAATGACTTTAGTAAAGTTTAGTAAACTTCCTTAATTCCATAAGGCAAGTAAATGCTGAATTCACATTTAGTGTTGCAATAGGAGAAACCACTGTATTGTGCAGGAGCATAGAAGTATGGTTGTAATAAAAGATTGTATATTGTTTCTCTAAATATCTAATAGATTAATGTCACTGGTAATTGTGCAGTTAATCCTCAGGTGGCAGGAACTGGAAATACCTGATGTGACAAGTTATGCAAATACCGAGACGAACCACAGGAAATGCTTTATTTACTCAGTTCTCTTAGAGAATTACAGAGATTCATTGCTTACGTTTCATAGAATTTTAAAATATTCTTTTTTTTTTTTTTAATTTATTTATTATTATTATACTTTAAGTTGTAGGGTACATGTGCATAACATGGTTTTGTTACATATGTATGCTTGGCATATGTTAGTCACTGCTGCACCCATCAATTAAGTCATTTACATCGGGTATAGCTCCCAGTACAATCCCCTCCCCCTCCCTCCCCATGATAGGCCCGGTGTGTGATGTTCCTTCCTGAGTCAAGTGATCTCATTGTTCAGTTCCACCTATGGTGAGAACATCACGGTGTTTGGTTTTCTGTTCTTGTGATAGTTTGCTAAGAATGATGGTTTCAGCTGCATCCATGTCCCTACAAGGGCATGACTCATCCTTTTATGGCTGCATAGTATTCCATGGTGTATATGTGCCACATTTTCTTAATCAATCTGTCACTGATGGACATTTGGGTTGATTCAAGTCTTTGCTATTGTGAATAGTGCTGCAATAATAAACATGCGTGTGCATGTGTCTTTATAGCAGCATAATTTATAATCCTTTGGGTATATCCCCAGTAATGGGATGGCTGGGTCATATGGTACATCTAGTTCTAGATCCTTGAGGAATAAGCATACTGTTTTCCATAATGGTTGAACTAGTTTGTCCACCAACAGTGTAAAAGTGTTCCTATTTCTCCACATCCTCTCCAGCACCTGTTGTTTCCACGTGATTTTTGAATGATGCATGCATTCTAACTGGGTGTGAGATGTTATCTCATTGTGAACGTTGCATTTTCTCTGATGGCCAGTGATGATGAGCATTTTCTATGTCATTGGCTGTATGAATGTCTTCTTTTTGAGAAATGTCTGTTCATATCCTTTGCCCACTTTTGATGGGGTTGTTTGTTTTTTTCTTGTAAATTTGTTTGAGTTCTTTGTAGGTTCTGGATATTAGCCCTTTGTCAGATGGTAGATTGCAAAATTTTCTCCATTCTGTAGGATTTTGTTCTCTGATGGTAGTTTCTTTTGCTGTGCAGAAGCTCTTTAGTTTAATTAGATCCCATTTGTCAATTTTAGCTTTGCTGCCGTTGCTTTTGGTGTTTTAGACATGAAGTCTTTGCCCATGCCTATGTCCTGAATGGTACTACTAGGTTTTCCTCTAAGTTTTATGGTATTAGGTCTGACATTTAAGTCTCTAATCCATGTGAATTAATTTTAGGTATAGGAGTAGGAAAGGATCCAGTTCAGCTTTCTACTTATAGCTGTAATTTCCCAGCACCATTTATTAAATAGGGAATCTTTCCCACATTTCTTATTTTTCTCAGGTTTGTCAAAGATCAGATGAGAAAACGTAGATGTGGGTATTATTTCTGAGGAAAAAACTGCTTTAAAGTTCATATGGAACCAAAAAGAGCCCGCATCTCCAAGACAATCCTAAGTCAAAAGAACAAAGCTGGAGGCATCCGCATTACTGACTTCAAGCCTTATACTACAAGGCTACAGTAGCAAAAAACAGCATGGTATGGTACCAAAACAGAGATATAGACCAATAGGAACAGAACAGAGTCCTCAGAAATAGAGATTTAAATATTTCTACAAAATTCAATTGTATGAATGTTTTCGTGCTAGTTGAATATAACCAATATTTTATACCAGTGGTTGTCAGGAAAAGAAAGCCAGCAACACTGTCTGTAGATTTTCCAGTGAAATTATGTTGATATGAGCTGGAGCTTTCAATTGTTTTAGTTGTTCGCTGCTGTCTTCGGCTTAAAATGCTGAAGTCCATGACCCCTACCTGCTGAAATGTTAGGCTATGTAAAGAAATTTCAAAATATGTTCTATTCCTGTACTTGGTAAGTGGGACTGCCCAATGTGCTCAACTTGTTGAGAATGATCCCCTACTGAAGGATTCCTCTTTAGCTACAGTAAATTTAAAACGGTTTCCTTTGGTCACTGTGGTAAGAAGTTCCAAGACCATGTGGCTTAGAATTAAGAATGAGTACTAGTGCAACCTTTACCATGCATTTCTAACTCTGTCCGATCATCTATTTTTGAAAGACAACTAGTTCTTCTAGCTTAATGATTTTTGACTCTTTGTACCTGCCTGCAGCAATATTTTCAAATACAGATCTACTTTTAATGAGCATACTCATTTATGATGTTCTTTGACACCTCCCATAGACAGCCGTTATGCATTATCGCGGCTGTGAGGACAGAACAAGAAGGCACATATTTGCTTATCCAGTTTACTGCAGCCCTTTATCAAATTTGCTCCTCCAGCTTTAGATCTTGTTGCATGAAATAGACTCCACAAGAGTCACCACACACACACTTGTGATGGATTTTCATTTATTTCATCTCAGCTCCTAATTCATTTATCATTGCAAAGAGGGCTCTGTCTTTAAATCCTTTAATTTTTTTTTTTTTTTTTTTTTTTTTTTGTCAGCTGGAGAATTAAAGCTTTCAGTTTAAAGTTGGAAACTGACATTCTATCATTGACATTTTAAAACATAACTCAGAGACAATATAGGAGGAATGAGGCCTCCATTCCTGGATTCCTATGCATTCTTGGCAGACTCTTGCACACAGAAGTCTTCTTCAGAGTTTATCCAACAGAGTGTGGAAAGTTTTCTAGTGCTGGCTCTCCAACACAAAACGCTTCCCTCACACCTAATGCAAAGCAGGGTTGAAGTCTTCTCCAGCACCTGGATCTTTCATTGTGAGAGCACTTTTTTCGGCACCAGGCTCCTGCAGCACAGGTGTCTCCTTCAGTCAGCTCCTACAGTCGAGCAGTCAGCTGCATCCAGTGACTAGTAGCTTCCTGACTCTCCCTCTCTGGCAGTTCCATAATGGAGTGCCTCCAATGTAACATGGTTTCTGTGGCAACATAAGAGGACAGATTTCTAGTAAGATTGCAGGTGCAATAACACAGCTACTTCTCTGCCTTCAGTGAGGAATGGCCATTCATTCTGTGAGTCTGAGATCTCAGCCCTGGAGTAAGGATTTCTTTTGAGTGCTTTATCACAGTTCAAGTGGTGCCTTCTCCTTATAGTTACTATTCTTATATTTCTTAGATATTTCTTAGATATTTCTCTTTAGCATGCTTTCCTCACCATGATAATTAATTTTATGTGTCAACTTGGGTAGACTATAGTGACTAGTTGTTTATTCAAACACTACTAGACGTTGATATGGAAATTATTCTTTAGATGTAACTAACAGCCGCAATTAGTTGACTTTAAGTAAAGAAGACTGTCTTCCATGATTAGGCCCGCGTCCAATTAGTAGAAGGCATTAAAAGGAAAATGCTGAGGTTTCAAAAGAAATTCTGCCTTTCACAGTGAGGCTGCAATAGTTACTCCTACCTGAATCTCCCAGACTGCTGGTTCTTTACTGATTTTGGATTTCCCACAGCTTCCAGAATCTGATGAGCCCATTCCCTTAAAATACATCGGTCTCTATATGTCCTATGAGTTCTGTTTCTCTCAAGAACCCTAGGTAATACAGGCAGAATCCTCCATTAATCAAATATTTTGTTAGAAGTAATAATTTTTATATTAAACTTTTCCTATACAGATTATTGTGTGGTTTGTTTCCTGATTGAATCCAACTGTTTCAAAGTTCTTCAAACCTCAGAACCGGCTATAGTTCTGTGAAGTTGCGGTAATAGAGTTAGGTTCTAAAGACAGCATCCAGTATCTGGAAGTGTTCACAGTCTTCTTCTATATCCATTCCTGTTTGTCTTTTCTGAGCTTCTGATCATCTTGGTTTGTGGTGAGTGCGAAGTGCTACAGGAAAGCAAATTCATTGCCTAAAAGCAATTAAGTTGCACCTATATGTTAAAATTTTATATGCCTGCTTTTCAAGTACATACCATTTTCCTTATTTTTGTCATGAATATATTTCAAATAAAGAGAAAAAGATCAAGAACAGCAGTAATTCACTAGAAAAGGCATAATATACTAACAATAGATGGTAAAATTATTAAAATGAATAATAGATCAGCTCACATTTGGAAACAAACATAGAAGAAAGTAAGTTTTATGGTGTTCATATTTCAAAGAGGTGATTTTGTGGAAAATATAATAATTAGCCGCCTTTTTTTTCATCTATATAAACAGGCCTCCAGTAACTGGATACCTGGGAATGATTTTTTTGAATTCCACTTCTCTTTATGCCTCTAGCTAATGCATCACTAAGTTCAGTACTCATTGGCACTAAAATATATCTACAATGAATTTACTTTCCTCCCACTGGTACCCATTCACTACACTAAGCCTTGGATTATTAGCCTTAGCTAATTAGCTATTATTTCTCCTCTACATTACTGCATTGGTTTCCAAACATCCTTTCAGGTTTCATTATTCCTTCTTTCAATCAATCTTTATAATCAGCCTAAGTTATGTTTGAAATGTCAATGAGATAGTGTACTTCCAACTTTAAACTTATAGATGACAGCCCATGCTTTTGAAATGAAAAATAAATTCCTTAAAGTGAACTAAAGCAGAAAACTAACTACAATGAGCTATTATATGTATTGTGCTTGTATCTTAAGCTAGGAACCATTCTAAATATCCTGTACATAGTAAACAATTCATAGTTCATAATAATCTGCTACACCTAATATTGTATGGGAAATAATATTATTATTTTATAAATGTGGAAAATAGGCACAAGAAAAATAAATAAATCATTTGCCCTGGGTCATATAACTAAGACAGGTGCTGTCAGATTTAAACAGAATTTTTGTCACCTCTAAATTGACAAGAATATCTGCATGCTTTCACAGATTTTTATTCATCATTGTTCTCTATAGGCATCAAATCGACTCCTCACTTACTCACTATGCCCCTAACCACTCTGGTATTTTAAACCTTTCTACAATGTACCAACTCCTTTTAACAGGCTTTCCCACATGCTGTTTTATCTTCCCAGTATGCTTTTCCTCACTGTCCCACATGGTTATTTTATTCATCGTTTAGCATTCAGCAAGTATCCTTCTCTAGAAAAATTACAGGATCACCGCCAAAATATAAATAAAAAGGTCCTACATGTTATGTTACTCTACCATAGGATCTGTGTTTTTATGAATTGCACTTAGGATAAAAAGTGTATATATTTTTCTCTATTTAGCCTCAATATCCTTTTTCTCAGTAAAGTTTGGCAGGACAAGGATTGAGTCTGTTTATTCATCAAAATGTTTCCAGTGCCAAGCAATAAATAGTTTATGGATGACAGCAGATCAAGTGAGTGTGAAGCAGATCTTGATAGGAAGCTGAGGGGGTTTCCATCTGGCGCTTCCTTTATTTCCTGAATACAGGATCTTTTCTCAGTGAGGGATGAAAAAGAGAGTCTGATGTGTGAGGAATATGGAAAAGTTTAATAACACTGTTGCATAAAGTGAAGAATAGATATATGGTGGTAGCAAGTTGTCATATGGGCAATCACTTTAGGAGTATGAAAAAAGAAAACAAAATGTTAAGTATTTGAATTTGGTCACATTTGGAGTTTGGGCACATGATTAAAATGAAAAAAGACAGAGGTAAAGGGAATCAACTCTAAAGTGAGGAGCAGTAGAACCGACCTGCATGTTATGGGAGGAATCACGGGTGTTAAGACAAAATGTCTGATGTTTCAGTCATTTTATGAAACAGTTGTAACAGGGTGGCTGCAGAAACAAGCAGGAAGATGAATGTTATTGTAAGATGAGAGATATTGAATTCATGAAAACAGTGGAGCTCTTTTGGATGTTGGATTGGAAGCAGGTGGCTGGGAAGTATAATGGAGATAGTCGTGGAGATGAACATCAAGGAACTGAGAGGACAGTGTGTGTGGCCGAGGAGTCTATGGTGAGATGAGAATTTCCTTCTGCAGGAGGAAGAGAAGTTGACAGTGGTAAAAACTATGAGGTGAAAGTTTTTCCAATAATTTGATGAACAGTGATCCCAATGTGGCATCGAGGAGCAATTAAATCAGCAGTCTGGCTTTGGAGACTTATGTGGATAAGAAAATAACTTCCTGATTTTCATAGGAGAGCTGTATCAGGTAGCTAATAATCTTTGAGTGTCTATGAAAAATTTATTAAACATAAGGAAGATGATATTTCAGAGCAATACATGGCTATATGTATTCTTGTCTTGGTTTAATTAAAGAATAAGAGTTTTAGAGAGCAGAGAGTGGTGGATTTGGGAGAGAAGGGAGAGAATGAGTTGTATCAATATCAAAAAGCCAGAGAATTGTGAAGATAATGTAATGAGAATGCTGAACTCTCATGGAGGAGGTTTAAACTTTTTATTTATCTGGGAAAATAAGTATGTTAGGTAAGGTAAATTCCATCTTGACATATTCTTGTGAATTTATGCATCTTTGAACATAACCTAATACAAGTCTAGTACAGAATGAACAAGTTCTGCACCGTGGTATAGGACTGTGATATTACTTTTTCATAAACACAGATTCAGTAGCTGTCATATTTATGCAGAGACCTGCACCCGGTATATGAGAGAAGGAATCGTAAGACAAAAAGATGTTAAAAATTTACCAGATTGGCACTCAGTGTACTGTGGTTGGCACTTTCGCCATACTAGCTATAAGGGATACTCTCTGCACTTTCTTTAATTGCACAAAGTAATAAATCTTATTTTCATCAAAATATCCAGGATTTTTGAAGATATTTATAAGTCTCCCCATTTCAAAATGTATGTTATATTTTCTCTTGTGTAAAATATCACAAATTATGCATGTTTCTATCTGTATCAAAAATAATTTTGGCCTTTCTACAATATGATAAATCTATAATTCTTACAAAGTCATAGTACTTTTCTCAATTTTGTTGTTTGGTCTCTATTATAATCTCCGGTTGAAGGATCAGCCACATTATAACTTAAATAAGCAAAAAGTTCTTCCAACTTCTTTTCTTTTAAGATTGAATCTATCTACTATTATTATTTACAATCTCAGACGAAACCTTCAAATCCTTCCTTCCAGCATCTCTAAGAAGGAAGATTCAACCAACATACCATGATGGATTGGTGAATATAATGCTGCCATGTTCAAGTTTTACTCTCTCTGTAGTTGTTGTGGAGTAATATTACGTTTTGATGGAAGAAGCACTGGATACCAGACCAGACCTTTGAATGCATTATTGGAAGTTCTTTTCAAGAAAAACCAAAAATTATCACCAACAACACATTCATAAAGTGTAATATGGGTAATGGTGAATGTACCTTTACATTATGTCAGTAAATATAACTCAGAAATCACAGAGGCACATGTAATAACAATGTAAACTAATTAATTAAATGTTATTTGTTATTTTCCTCTCGTACTCCATAATCTTTACTATATATATTTAGAAGGTAAAATCAACATTATATTAATTTTGCATATTTATATAGAATATACATTTCAGTAAAATTAATTTAACAATGTAAAAACTGTTAAAGAAAATTTTGAAATTCAAAACAAAAATAAATTTTATATATTATCAGAAATGCCATAATATTAAAATGAAGATACTGAGCTTACCATCTATTTCCAAAGTAGACAGCTAGTTACCAGCAGTGAAGGTGATGTTCAATATTCCTTTTGAGAATTTAGAGCTATGAGTATAAATAACGCCATTTGTTTTTCAGGACA
The DNA here is from genome assembly GCF_008728515.1 of Papio anubis. Classification (NCBI taxonomy): domain Eukaryota; kingdom Metazoa; phylum Chordata; class Mammalia; order Primates; family Cercopithecidae; genus Papio; species Papio anubis. The sequence continues at coordinate 23,309,104 of NC_044977.1, forward strand.
TAGAAATGGTCTATTAGAATGAGATGTTGATGTTGAAATACGGACTATGTTTACTAAATTTGGACAATGATTATGACTTAAATTCCATATATATAATTCCAAGTTATGTGCTTCAAATCTCTATTATTAATATTGGGAGTTTACTCAAAACAATTTGAAAAATTTCTTAATTTCTACTTTTCTTCCTTCCTTCACATCCAGTTTTTCATTTTCAGTCTCAATCTGTGAAACTGTGATTCCAAATTCAGAACCTTAGAAAATGGCTGATGACAGTGTGATCTTCTAATCTCAGTAAACATGGAAAAACTATATTTTCATGTCACCATTTTCAGTATTAGACTGCACATTAAGACCATATGGCTCAAGCTTAAAATTTCACAGAAACTTATGATCGATTCACATTAGTAATTAACATCAGATCTATGCCACATAAATGTGAAGCGGTGACATTTTGCTAACAATTTCGGTTTTAATATAGTGTAATCTTTGCCAATTTATTATTTAATCGAAATGCTTAGTTTACTCAAAGCTACAAAAAGACTAGAACTTACCACATAACTTCGTTGAGTATGCTGAAAAAGGAAATGTAAGTTAAAGAAGAATGCAAATAGCTTTTTATTAGAAAATGTTTAAACCTTACTTACCAATAACACATGTCTTGGGAATACATTTGGGATTGAGAGAGTTATATTCACATATAAATCTTAAAAGTGCGAAAAGGAAATAAACACATTTGTTTTATTTATATTAATATTTCCAGAAGAAAATTCCAATGGCCCTAAAAATAAAGGTGTAAAGCAAAGAAAGATTCTACTTAATTCAGTGATAATAAAAACCAAATTAAGAGTTTTTAGTTTCCATTTTGCATGTGTAAGACTAGAAAAAGAGTGATCATTCTTATCCACATGACAAAAAGATCAGTCAGATAATCTGAAAATATACAATTTTTGAATTTATCAGCCAAAAGAGATCCTGTCTTAGAATAGTCAAAACTGTCTAAGAACAAAGTCAAAGGAATAACACTACAAAACTGAAGGTTTATTATAAAGCTATGAAAAGCAGTGTGATATTAGCCAAAATAACAGATGCATATATCAATGAACGAACAGAGAATTCATAAAGTTCATCACACAGAATATGGTCAATTTACTTGACAGAGTTTTGTAGAAGGCAATCTAATGAGGATAATATAAGTTTTTCAACATGCTGCTGGAATAATGGCATATCCATATGCACATGCAACAAACAAATCTTAACATACACTCTGGAAAAATTAACTCAGACAAATCGAGAGATCATGATGATGCAAAAATGTAAAATTTAAATCTAGTGAAACATACGAAACCAAAGGACTCAGATGCGTGAATAAGTTTTCAGAAACCAAAACCAAGGATTACGATCAATTAAAAGAAAAAGGTTGAACATTAAATTAATTTTATTAAAATTAAAAGTACTTTATCTTGTGAAAAATGTTGTTAAGGAGAGAATAGTACATGCTAATAGACACACGTAGAAAAATGGCAGTGTTATACTCACATATTCATATAATTTAATCTTTTTCTGAAAAACATAAATACTGGTTTCTTTGCAAGTTCAATTAACAGTAAGAAAAATGAGCAATGACTCCTAAAACTAAAAACATTAGAAGAGACTTGAAAACAAAATGATATACAGATTTGTAAATAAATGCATATATTCAAATATTCCCCAATAATATTGGTATTAGTTATTAGAGAACTGCAAAAATAAAAACCTAGCAGCAGAAGATACCATCCCATATCTATTAAAAATGGACAACAATCAAACAATATAATGTCAAATATGGATGAGGGGATTCAGAGCAACCACAGCTTTTCTTTATCCAGTGGAAGGGTACAGCTACTTTGAAAAGGTTTGGAAAACGCAGAAGTCAAGCAACATACCATGAAATTTGGGGTAATCTTACCTTATGAGAATACTGCATGAAGTATATTTTTAAAAAGTGACATGCAACATTATAGCGTTTTTACTTATAGTGCCCCAAACTGAATGACCCCAAATGTCCCTAGAAATACTGGAAGAAGAATCGGCCTGGGGTGTAAACAATAGTAACAGTAGATTCAATCTTGAAAGCAAAGTTGGAAGAACTTTTCCTTTATATATAAGTTGCAGTAATGGCTGATCCTTCTTCATCCAGGAATTATTTATAGAGACTAAACAACAGGAGAGTGAGAAAGTATCATGATCTTTGTAGGTATAGATTTACTTGGGCGTTGTAGAAAAGCTAAAAATTATTTTTGACACAGGATGAAAACTATACAAACTATGGTTCACCCATTACAGATAGTATCTCTACCAGAAACATAAATTGGCAACCTATTAATCTGTGCAACAAGATGAATATAATTTAAGTAATTCAGGAAACGTATGAGACATTTTTAAAGTGTGGACATTCTGTGTGATTCCATTTATAATGGGCATTTTGGTAAAGGCAAATTATAGGGACCAGTAGTTTTACAACTGAGGATGTAAGTATCTGATTATACCATGGCACACAGAATTATGAGGCCAGGGATTGGTGCCAGGTATCTTATTATGGTTGTAATCCCAAGCATTATATGTTTGTCAGCACTCACAAAATTATTCATTAAAAGGGCTGAATTTTGTTGTATGTAAAGTATGCCCACTTTTTAACAAAGTAAAAGCCACCAGAAACAAAATAAATTTCTATGTAAGTAGTAAAATGTACTACATGAAAGCGCATTTATTTATAAGTAAGGTAAATAAAACTGGATTTTTAAGAAGCAAGAAAAAGAAAGAAATGATTTTACTATTTTTATAAAATAATCACAACCACAACTAAAACATAACTTTGTTTATGAAAAATTATGGCAATGCTATTTATCTAGGCAAAACACATGCAAATAATATCATCTAAAATGGGAGGTCTGTTTAAAAGTTAAGTATAATTTAAGATATGTTCTTAATAATAGATACAAGAATCTGGTTCAATTTGTCACAATAAAGGATGAGGCAGAAGCAGTAATAGACAATTAAAAACTAAAGGATAAGAAATGAATCAAACTCGAGGAGGAGGAGAAACAAGTGGAAGTATTTGAATGTCCCTTTAAATAAATGGGGCAATACTTCCAAAACATGAATAACATAAATAAAATAAGATATGATTAACTAAAAGAAAGCATAACTAAATAATTGATGATGTTTCTAAAAACCAGTGTGTCCACATGTTAACAACTAAAAATAAAAAGGAAGAGATATGTTCTGCAGTCCCTCTAGATTTCTATGAGAAGGAATTCATGACAGACCAGAAGTACAAAAATTCAATTTACGACTTCTTCCATTTCAGTCCAAATCTGGGTGCAATATCCTATACATTTCAAATCTCTAAGATTAATCAGTCTATAGGCATATATTATCTACTATCTTTGATGGCCCAGTTAAAAAGCCAGTACAATAAAGTATTAGAAGATGTAAAGTCCAGAGTTTCTATTTGTGGGAATTTAAGTAATCCAACAAGAGACACTTCAAATCCTTTTCTCTCTGTAAGAAAAAGACAGGCCCACACATCTCCTCTCACACACACACACACACACACACGCACACATATGTGTGTATTCACAGACATATACATTACATATACACAAATGTATAAATATGAAACTATATTATGAGTTGTGCCATATGTATCAGATGTAAAATATAGTATAACAGTAGCAAGACACTAACTATATCTTAATATTATATATTACATATTTAGTAATTTTACTATAATCTTATCTGGTTCACATATAATCTAATTTAGTCTATAATTTTCTGCATTTTGATTCTTCATTATTTTAAATGGCTATTTATTTTAAAGGTTATCCGACAAACATACATGAATAATCCAAAATAAAATCAAATAATTGAATTCTTAGTCCATTATTCTCTTCACTCTGCTACAATTAGTTTGATACAGGCAACAAGCATCACATGGAAATACAGAGTGAAAGAAAACTGCAAAACAAGAAATATGACTGGCTAGTAAATTTTGTCATAGAAATGTTCCAAATTTCTAATGTATAAAGAAAAGAGAAATATGCTGAGATGACAGATACTATAGTAGGCTTGGAAGAGAAACAAAACTGTTAAGCATTAGAGAAGCTATCGGAAAAAGTTAAGAAGGGAGAAAAAGAGTAGTATTTAATGATGAAAATAAGTTAAATACAATGAGGAAAATGGACTCAATAATGGTTTGGTGGATCTAGATATCATTAAATTATTTTTGATAGAGTTGAAAAAGGAGCAAAAAGATGGTTGCTCAGAATATGAGAAGTGGAGGCTTTTTGCTCTAAAATTAGCAATATAAATTTTCCAAGTTTTTATTTCATTTGATATTGTCTTCTTCTAATTTATGATTGTATTTAATATTTAGGCGATGACATTTTATAAATAAAAATGTGGTATTATGTTCACTCATATTCATAATATATGCAGACTTATTCCTACAATACAATTAAATTAATTTTTCTTTCTCCATACTGCAAGATTCCTCCATCATCCTCTACATCATGCTTTAAAAGGAAACTAAACAGAGGAAATTAGCTTATATAAGGGATTATTCAGAGCATGTACAGCATGTATAAGAATGTATGTAAAGATCAGTGCATCAGGCTTTTTCCCCTGAGAAAGAGTCTGCTCTGTCACTCAGGCTGGAGGCAAGTGATGGTGTAATTCAGCTTACTGCAACTTACAGCTCTGGGTTCAAGCGATTCTCCTGCCTCAGCCTACTGAGTAGCTGCTGGTACTCACAGGCATGCACCACCATGCCTAGCTAATTTTTGTATTTTTAGTAGAGAGACAGCGTTTCACCGTGTTGGCCACAGATGGTCTCGGATGATTTCTGGTCTGTGATCCACCACCTCAGTCTCCCAAGGTACATCAGGTAGTTTTTAAATTTCCACATTACCAGTTCTCTTATCCAATATTCAGAAATCAAAGTCAGGTTACATAGCACACTGGATTTTTATAAAATTGACTAGGTGATTCTAACACAGTAAAATATGAGCAGCATTGCTCTACTTTATCTCTACTGCACGATTTTGGGAGCTAAGAATGAGGTTGAAAGACCCAGAAGCATTATGAGAAATGCACTTGATATTGTCCAAGTGATCTAGTATGCATGAACAGAAAAGTAGAGAGAAACTCTAAAATCCACTTTCTCCATTGCAATCGCCCCAATGTGTATTCTCCAAGCAAACAAAGCTATGGTAACCTTAGTGATGAGAAAAATAGTATGCTCTTGGAAAATATTCAGCCTTTTACCTAAAATGGAATATGATAAATTTGATGTTTGGTTTGGAAATTTGAATGAAACAAAATGAAACAAGTCTATGAAGATTTTCTGCTAAGGATTCTCAATCAGTGAACTATATCTCCATGTTTCTTTCTTTTTACCCGTTTCTGTATCAGTATTGCCGCAT